>NC_080676.1:84198083-84501113 GCF_030445035.2 Dasypus novemcinctus
AGTCACATTATTCTGCAGACCCATGTTGGGCTTACTATTATCTAAATCTGCCAATTTTGGTTTGTTTGGTTTTATTTTCTGCATTTTTTTCATTAAACTGTCCTCTAATTCCAGTGGTTCTACAGTTAGTATTTGAACCCAAATGAAATACTTTTCCTTTATCTCATTTTATAGACAAAAGTATCTGAGATTAATACAATTACTCACATCTAGACTCTTTCTCTAAGCTTAAAATCAGATACAAAATGTTCAAAACACACCAGTCATCAACAAGATGAATGGTCTTTAACATATTCTCCAATAAATTGAAGTTCTTGCTTAAAAGGAGTGAGGATAAATATGTTTTTTCCCTTGTCAGTAAATGAAACGGATTAGTTTACTTATTGCTTAGATACTGTGGTGGTGGATATTAAAAGATATAGCATTAGATAGAGGATTCTGTAGTGAAAATCTAAAAGCCAGACATTGTGATGATGCTTTATGTACCTTAATGCCTCAGGGAAGATCTGGCCCAAGATGACCTCCTCCTATTACTGTTTACGATTTTGTTCTATATATGTGCTCTTTTTCCTTCACCTTGTATTTTCATATATTTTTGCTTTTTTTATTTATTTCTCTCCCCTTTCCCGCCCTCCCCTGCCCAGTTGTCTGCTCTCTGTATCCATTCACTGTGTGTTCTTCTATGTCCACTTGGATTCTTGTCAGCGGTACCGGGAATCTGTGTCTCTTTTTGTTGTGTCATCTTGCCGCGTCATCTCTCTGTGTGTGTAGCGCCACTCCTGGGCAGCTGAACTTTTTTCTCACTGGGCAGCTCTCCTTATGGGGTGCACTCCTTGTGCGTGGGTCTCCCCTATGCAGGGGGCACCCCTGTGTGGCAGGGCACTCCTTGCGCACATCAGCACTGCACATGGGCCAGCTCACCACATGGGTCAAGGAGGCCCTGGGTTTGAACCCTGGACCTCCCATGGGGTAGGTGGACATTCTATCCATAGAGCCAAATCTGCTTCCCTTCATATGTTTTTTTTTTTAATTAAAAAAATGGTGTAAATGTATTTTCATTCACAATTCCTTCATAAATGAAAACAGTTTCTGACATAGCAGCATCAGCACCAGTGTAATTATAGTAATAATAGAGTAAGTCATTATAATAGGAAGTATGTTGTCACTCTTGGATTTTCACAAAAGTTGAATTCACACGTTAAAGAGCCCAGAAGAAGAAAATATGGTCACTGCGTAGACTATCTTATCTGCACATCTTTTCTCTACCCCTGGCCAAGTCATTTCCCTGAAAACCACAATATATTAATTCTACTTATAGATGAGTCCAGTTGAAGAAATTTTCACCTGATATTGCCTCAATTTTCTTTGTTTTGTAGATCATTTTATGACAGTGAGGAGAGTAAGAGTTGGATCTGACTAGAGAAAAGCAATGAAAATTTGAAACAAAAAAACAACTTAGAGACTGCAAGAGAATGCCAGCCCAGGGTTTTTAGTTAAATTGAAGATTGACAATGAGAATCCAGTTTATATTCAAAACCAAAACATACAGTGGTATGTGAATTTATCAGCTGTCGGAGAAATACCAAATGTTTTTGTAGAATTGATGTTTACATGGAGATATAAACTGGGAAGCAAGTAAGAGGGGAGCAAGGGGAGCTTTGAGGGGAGCTCAAACGAATGGATTCAGGATGACGGTGGAAGGAATTGAAATTGGGAGGAAGCTGATAGAAAACCCCTGAGGTGCAGGGGACTAGAAGTCTCAGATCAAATAGCAGATCTAGTGAGAACGAAAAAAATTGGAGGGATGGATAAAAATTGGAGCTTGTAATTGGAGCCAGATAATGAAAATTATGATTTTGAAATAGACAAGTGAAGTAGAGTGAGATAGTATGTGGAGAGGGTGAGAAAGCCCAAATGAGGCTATGGGAGCAATTTGCTAAAATAGGGAGGATTGGAGAAGGCTCAGCTATCTAGAAGGCCAGATCATTTAACAAGCAGAGATGGAAAAAACACAGGGAAGTCTAAGTATTTGAAACAATGGGAGAAGAGATGACAAGTATGTGAGTTTAGTGGGAACTGATGTTATAAATAATTTTAATGCAATCTTCTACATTTCTTCTGTCTTTCTCCTTTTCCATATGTATCCATTCCTTACTATTTTAATATATTCTTTTAAAGTAAATCCTTTTTACTATTTTTATATATTTTAAATAGATCCTTTTTTAAAATATATCCTTTTTTCCTATTTCCATCCTCTTCTTTTACTCTACCTCCTTCTCCTCTTTCCTTTCCTCCTCCTCCTCTTTGTTCTTCTCTTTTCTCTTCTGTATCTTTTTTTGTATATTGTATGAGAAAAGAGATTTTAAGGCTAGATAGGGGACCTGACTGCTGCACAGCCTCCTAAGCAAAAGGGAAGGCAGGTTAAAACACAGGTCTGAATTTTTATGTTATTGCTAAAAAAATAGATGGTGCTCTGTGCCTGGTTACTCAATTGCATGCATATTCCGCAATCATTTTATGCATAGATGCTTATTGGAAAAATGGTCTCCACCTTCAAAGGTTAATTAATCTATTTTCTTTATTGCAATTTGGGTAATATACAAGAACTCAAGTTTCTATAAATTATCATTTAGCATATTACAAAGAAAAATATTATAAATTCTAATATGCCGATTTGATGTTTCTGTAATACACAAACTGAACCTCCAAGCACCAACTGATGTTCACTCTCCACTGCCAAGGGAAAGATGAGACTTTAGATAATTCATCAGATAGTCCCTCATATATTTATTTTACTTCATCAGATGTATGCTGGTATGATTTAGATTGGGTTTCGTTTACCTAACATTTCTAATAACGATCACAAATTCTACCAAATATAACATGTTAGATTTCTTATTTTCCTAAAGTTTCACATGACTCATTTTGTTCTTTTATAATTTTGTTCTGTCCCATAGCAGTAACATTCATGCATATATAAAGATTTTGGGGTTCCAGTCTTTCCAGGAGGTCCCATAACAAGCATGGCTTACTGAAGTATGAGTGACCCTTTTAATTGGCCCAATCTCACCCTAAAGGTAACAATTCTGGCTCACATTTCAAAAAGTTTTGAAGTACTGCTGGAGATGGAATCTGATAAGAAATTTTTGCATAGTTCTGCCTCTTCTTTCATTTTTCTTTTTCTCTTTTCATTTTAAATAAAGAAAGAGGAAAGCAGGGAAAGGTCAAATACTTTGGGTTTTGTCAGACAGTTTGGGATTTCTCCAGTGAAAAACATATCCCAATTCCCTTGAATGTCAAATCAGCAGCTCAGTCGGTCACTAGAACCAGGACAGATGGGATCCCCCCAGGAGGGTTGGCCCATTTCCTTTCTTTGAACTGACAATTAAAAATTGAAACCATACATTTCTTGGACCTCACCTTTGTTTAAGAAAGAAAAAAACTTTTTTTTTTTTTTTTCACTTCCAAGGGAGCTTAAACGAAAGATTTGAAAACTGTTCCTCTAGGAAAAGATCAGGAAGGGAAACAGGTGAAGAAGACGAAGAACATATTTTTACATAGGTTATTTAAGTCAGAAGTTGTAAGTAAATGTTCATTGCGTAGAAAACTTTGTGTGGTTGATC
The DNA here is from genome assembly GCF_030445035.2 of Dasypus novemcinctus. Classification (NCBI taxonomy): domain Eukaryota; kingdom Metazoa; phylum Chordata; class Mammalia; order Cingulata; family Dasypodidae; genus Dasypus; species Dasypus novemcinctus. The sequence goes on from NC_080676.1 coordinate 84,201,707, forward strand.
AATAATGCCATTGCTAATATAGGGTTCTAATGGTGGATTGAAAGTATGTGGCTTGTATGCCTGAGGCTACTATTTTGACTATATAAAGTATTTTTTCAAAAGCTTCACATATCTTGGTGTCTTTTTCTTCTTTAAAATGTAGAGGTAAATAGAAGCAGCATGTGATTTTTAAAAAAGTATATTAAGACAGCTTCTGTATCTGATTTGCTTTCCCTAGTGCCCAGTATTGTACCTGATACATAATAGGTATTTAGTAAACACTTGTTGAATGAATGAATTAATGGATAAATGACTGAATGAATGAATGTGTAGTTGATTTTTGGTTAGGAGGCTTGGTTTTGTCTTAGACATGCAGAATGATTTTTTCCGAATTATTTAGTATTTTTGTGCAAGTTATTTAGTATTTTTTTTCCTCTTAGAGTTCTTCCTATGGGTATTATGAAGATTAATAAGATTGATCCAAGGAGTTATTAATTCACTTAGAAATATAGAGTATAAATATTGTTAATGCTACTTGTGTATTACCTTTATGATCATTTTCAGAATCCTGACTTTATCACATTGCCATCTCCAATTTCAATCAGATAGCTAATCACAGAATGTTTTGAAAAATATTCTGCAAATAGTAATGTATTAGTTTTCTAGGACAGCTGCAAAAATTTACCACAAACTGGGCAGTTCAAAACAACAGAAATTTATTCTCTCACAATTCTGGAGGGCAGATGTACCAAATTGAGTTGTTGGCAAGGTTGGTTCCTGCTGGAGGCTTTAAGGAAAATTCATTGCATGCCTTTCTTTAGCTCCTGATAGCTGCCAACAGCCCCTGATGTTCTTTGACTTGCAGTTGGGTAAGTCTACACTTGACCTTCATCTTCACATGGCCTTCTTCTCTGTGTCTGTGTGTCTCAACTCTCCCCCTCCTTTCTCTTATAAAGACACCATTCACTGGATTTATGGCCCTCTTTAACCCAGGATGGTCTCCTTAACTTTATACCTACAAAACCCCTTATTCGAAATAAAGGCACATTGTGAGGTTTCCAGTGGACATATCTTTTGTGGAACACAACTGAGCCACAACAATGATCATTTGTAGTGCTTTTGCTTTTGTGCAATGGCTTAAAATCATGACACAGAACATTTCTGACAACATAAAAAATGCATTCAAGCCACAAATACTTATTAAATACCTACCGTGTGTCAGTTACTGTTTGAGTCACTGGGTATAACCATAAAACAAGAACAACTCTATGTGCTCATTTCCCAGGTTTGACAATTATCAACATTTTGCCTGTGTTGTATCACCTTGCCTTCACCGCCTTCAATTTTCTCAGGAGCCCTACTGTAAACAAATCCTAGACATCATACCACTTTATGCAGAAATACTTCTGTTGGTTGTGTTATTAAAATATTTTGTCCATATAGTTAAATAACCAGACAAGGTTCAAATTCCCCCCAAGCATGTCTTCTCATAGTTGACTTGTCAAAAATCAAGATCCTAAAGAGGTCCACACAGTGAACTTGATTATAACCTCTCTTAAGTCTCCATTCTAAAGCAGGTCCTCTTCCCCCATTTTTAAAATTTATTTGGGAAACTGAGCCATTCATCTTGTGAAATGATCCATGATTTGGATTTCTCTGATTACATTCTCATGCTGTTGTTTAAATTGTGGATTTTTAGTTTACACCAAAAAGGACCAAAAACAAAAGGAAAATAGATAAAATGTACATCACCAAAATTAAAAACTTTACTTACCAAAGGACATTATCAAGAAAGTCAAAAGACAACTTATAATTTCAGATAAGAGTTTACTATCTAGGATATATAAAGAAACCCTAGATCTCAACAACAAAAGACAGACAACTGAATTAAAAATTGGGCAAAACACTTGAATACATTTTTTTCCAAAGAACTTATACGAATAACCAATTATACAAATAGCTAATTAGCACATGAGAAGATGGTTCAACATCATTTGACATTAAGGAGATGGATACAAATTAAACCTCAATGTGGTATCAACTCATACTCACAAGAATGACTATTACTAAAAAAAATGGGAATTAGCAAGTGTTGGCAAGGATGTGGAGAGATAGGAGACCTCATACATTGTGGTGGAATGGAAATTGGGCACCTGCTGTGAAAAACAGTTTGACGGTTCCTCAGAAAGTTAAACAAAGCATTACCATATGACAGAGCAATCCCACTGCCAAATATATAGTCAAAAGACTTGAAAGCAGGAACTTAAACAATATTTCTATATCAAGGTTCATAGCAGTATTGTGCACCATAGCCGAAAGGTGGACTCCACCCAAGTGACTATCAACAGATGAATGGATAAATAAAATGTGGTATGTACATACAATGGAATATTATTTAGCAGCAATAAGGGAATGAATTTTTGATATATGCTACAACATGAAATAACCTTGAAGACATCATGCAGAGTGAAATAAGCCAAACACAAAAGGACAGATATAGCATCACTTAACTTTCATGAAATAACTAGATTATGCAAATTCACAGAGACAAAAAGTAGATTACAGGTTACCAGGGGCAGTGGGAGGAGCTAATGCTTTATAGGGTACTGAGTTTCTGTTTGGGGTGATGGAGAATGGTGGTGATAAGGGTAGCACAAAATTGTGAAGGCAATCAATACCATTGAATTGAATAACTGAAAGTGGTGAGAATGGGTGGTTTTATGTTGTATATATGTTACCACAATTAACTTTTTAAAAATGAGCAAAGATTTATTGGACAGAAAATTCACCAAGCAAGATATGTGAATGGCCAGTATGCATATGAATAGGTGATCAACATCACTAGTCATCCTGGAAATGACAGTACCCAATGAATTTTGGATTGATCGACATGGTGATGTAAGACGCTTTAGGGTACTGTCCCCCCAGAGAATATTTGAACAACTAGCAAAAAATGACAGAGTCCTCTTCCGTAAAACTTGCAAAAATAAAGTGTTGCAATAAGTGGCAAAGTGCCCAATTAAAATGTGCCTGGAATGATGTAGACAAAGTTCATGATGCCCATTCTAGTCCTTCCCCTACCCTATCCCCAGCACAATATGGAGCCAATGTATGCTTCTGATGTGTGTCCCTGGCTAGCTCCAGAGGGACACCCACTGGAATGGATTAACTTTATTTATTTATTTATTTTTAATTGATTTTTTTTTTTTTTTACATTTCTCTCCCTTTCTCCACCCCCATCCCCAGTTGTCAGCTCTGTGTCCATTCACTGTATGTTCTTCTGTGTCCTCTTGTATTCTCGTCAGTGGCAATAATTAACTTCAAGAACATCCTTTTCTAGAGCAGATGGGTTTCAAACCACTACACTCTACCCTTTGGACCCCCAAAAGACATGTTCTTTCCATATGCAAAATATATTAATCCCATCACAATATCCCAAAGCCTTAAGTCATTTTAGCAACAATACTAAGTACATAGTCTCATCAAAACCGGGTATAGGTGTTCTCTGACCTGGGGCACAATTCCCCTCCAACTGTGGATCTGTGAAACCTAGAGAGCAAGTGATCTGCTTCCATTATACAATGATGGGGCAGGCATAGGATAAACATTCCCATTCCAGAAGGGAGAAATTGGAAGGAAAACGGGAGTCGCAGGTCCCAAACTAAAACAATGTGGAAACCCTACAGGCATACTCCATTAGATTTAAAGGTCTAAGAATCATCTATGGAATGATGTTTGTCCTCCGGGACTGATGGAGCAGCAGCCTGACACTTTTCATGTGCTCTTGCAACAGCCATGTTCTCCCTGAAGACAGAATTTTATCCTTGTGAAACATTGGTTTGTTGTCCAGGCTTTCCAGAATCCCCCAGGCATCTGAGAAAACTGACATGGTAGCACTCTTCCAGAACAGGGGGGCAGAAGAGCAACACTTTACAAATGTACACTCATCCTTTCCATACACATGGGTGGTCTTAATCTCTTACCCCAAGAACATGTCTTTGATTCACTTGTCATCTTCCATGGTTCTGCCTTTGAAATCATTTTTCCTCCAGGATGTCTTTTTTCTGTTCCTTTTAGTCCAGGCTGGCAGTCAATCTGTACATGCAGATCTCACAAAAACATGTTGGTTATGCATGTAGTTCACACATGTCCAAACCATATAAGAGTAGGACTTTCCAGAGATCCTCTCTGGATAACTGAATTTTCAATCCTGACTTGTACTGAAATGGCTGACTGGTTCTATTTCAGTTAAACTTTCACATGGAGTACTATTCTCTGGGGACTCGCTATCTGGAAACTCAGAATTTTCCAAACCATCAATTTCTGGTTTCTTTATGCCCAGGAGTTCAGTTCTCAGCTTATCCATTTCCTCTTACATTTTAATATAAATTGCAAGGAGAAGCCAAGCTGCATTTTTCATATTTAGTTTGGAAATCTCAACTAAATATCCAAGCTCATCACTTATGAATTCTGCTTTCGATCTGACATCTGGACTCAATTTTGCCAGACTCTCTGCCACTTTAAAACAAGGGTTGCCTTTCTTCCAGTTTTCAATGACACATTCATCATTTCTTTCAAAAGCAATCTAGGCCTTTTCTATCAAGCACCCCACAATTCTTCCAGCTTCTACCCATTACCCCATTACAAAGCCATTTCTACATTTTTAGTATTTGGTACCAAAATCTGTCTTAGTTTCCTAGTCTGCTTAAAGCAGATACCATAAAATGGGTAGGTGTCTAATGATTGGAATTTATTAGCTTACAATTTTGAGGCTGGAAAAATATACAAATAAGGCATCAACAAGGCAATGCTTTCTTTCCAAAGATTGCCTACCTGTGATCCTTGGGTCCTCACCTAACAAGGCACATGGCAGCATCTTCTTGGTTTCCCTTTTCTTCTGGGTTTTGTAATTTCAGCTTCTTACTTCCTTGCCTTTCTTTCTCTCCCAGTATTCATCCTGTTTATAAAGAACTCCAGTAAAAGCATTAATACCCATCCTGAATGGAGTGGGTCACACCTTACTTAAAGTAGCCTCATCACAAGATCCTACTTAAAATGGGTCCACACCCACAAGAGTGGATTAACTTTAAGAACATTATTTTCTGGAGTTACATACAATTTCGAAGTACCACAGCTGTGGTTTGTCCTGGGACAAAATTCCCCTCTGTGGACCTTTAAAACCTAGAGAACAAAGTTATCTGCTTCCATTATACAACAAAGGGACAGGCATAAGATAAACATTCCCATTACAGCAGGAGGAAATTGAAAGGAAAACAGGTGTCATGTGTCCCAAACAATTCTGAAACCCACAGGACTAACTCCTTTCTGTTTCAAGGTCAGAGTCATCTATGGATAGAGGGCTTGTCCTCCAGGCCTGATGGAGCAGCAGCCTCACCTTTTCCAAATGCTTCCATAGTGGCCATGCTGTCCTCAAACACTGTAGTGAAGGCGTCACATTGGGGTGGCATCCAAGCTCTCCACACAACATGAGACATAGACCCCACTGCTGGTACTAAAATTGGTTTTCGTTTCCTAGGCTGCTTAAGGAAATACAATACAAAGCAATTGCTTAAACAATGAGAATTTAATGACTCACTATTTTGAGGCCAGGAAAAAGTCCAAACCAAGGTATCATCAAGGTAATTTTCTCTCCAGAGATGCTGGATTCTGGGACTGGCTGCTGGTGATCCTTGGTCATTGGCTTCTCTGTCACATGGCAAGGCACATGGTAGACTCTCCCAGCCTCTGAGTTCTCTTTCAGGTACCAATGAATTCTACCTCCTTATTTCCAGTGACCTTCTCTCCCTGTCTGGAGTTTCATTCTGCTTATAAAGTGTTCCTGTAATAAGATTAAGACCCATCTTGGGTCACACCTTAACTGAAGTAATGTCATCAATAGGTCCTTCTTTACAGTGGATTCAAACCCACTGCAATATATTGTTTAAGAACATATTTTTCTTGGATACATAAAGCTCCAAATCATCAGAAAGAGGAACCACTCCCTAATTCATTCTATGAGGCCAACGTTACCCTTACAGCAAATCTAGGAAAAAATGCCACAAGAAACAAAAATTGCAGACCAATGTTCTTTATGAAAAGTTCTCAGCAAAATACTAGCAAATCAAATCCAACAGCACATCAAAAAAATTATACATCATGATCAAATGGCATTTATCCAAGCTATGCAACAGTGGTTTAACATAAGAAAATCAGTAAATGTAATATACCCCATTAATATAACAAAGGGTCATTTATCATAATTGATGTAGAAAAGTCTTTCGACAAAATCTAGCACCCCTTCTTGATAAAACCCTAAGACACTAGGAATAGGGACACTTCCTCAATATGATAAAGGGCATATATGAAAAATCTACAGGTCACATCATACTTAATTGTGAAAGACTGAAAGCTTTCCCTCTAAGATGAGGAACAAGACAAAGATGCCCACTGTCACTACTATTATTCCACATGTACTAGAATTTCTAGTGAGAGCAATTAGGCAAGAGAAAGAAATAAAAGGTATCCAGATTTGAAAGGGTGAAGTAAAATGTGCCTTATTTGCAGATGACATGATCTTATATGTAGGAAATCCTGACAAATCCACAAAACAGCTATTAGAATTAATAAAAAATTCAGCAAAGTGGCAGGGTACAAGATCCACACACAGAAATCAGTAGTATTTCTATATGACTAATGAACAATTTGAAAAAAAATCAAGAAAAAATTCCATTCACGATAGCAACTAAGATAATCAAATATCGAAGAATAAATCTAGTCAAGGATTTAAAGGACTTGTACACAGAAAACTATAAATCACTGCTAAAATAAATCAGAGAATTCCTAAATAAATATAAAGACATTCCATTTTTATGGATTAGAAGCAAAAAAATTTAGGATATCAATTTTATTCAAAGCAACTTACAGATACAACTTGATGCCAATCAAAGTTCCAATGGTTTTCTTTGCAGAAACGTGTAATGCAATCATCAGATTTACGTGGAAGGGTAAGGGGCTTCAAATAACTTTGATAAAGAATGAAGTTGGAGAACTCACACTTCATAATCTCCAAATTTATTAGAAAATCAGAGTATTCAGAACAGTTTGTTTCTAGCACAAGGGACAGACATATAGACCAATGGAATCAAATTTAGAGTTCAGAAATCAAATCGCATGTTGATAGCCAACTGAATTTTTATGTGTGGCAAGTCCACTCAATTGAGAAATAATAATTTCTTCAACAACTAATGCTGGATCTCCATGTGCAAAAGAATGAAGATGAACCTCTACTGTATATCATATGCCAAAATCAATTAAAAATGGATCAATGACCTAATATAAGCACCAGAACTAGTTTATATTAATATAAAACTCCTAGAAGAAAATGTTGGGAAGCTTCTTGTGGACCTCGTGTTAGGCAATGTTTTTCTAGGCTTCACATCAAAAATAAAAGCAACAAAAGAAAAAAATTGGTAAATTGACTTCATAAAAATTAAAACTTTAGTGCATCAAATGACTTCATCATGAAAGTAAAAAGACAACCTACAGATCGGAAGAAAATATTTGGAAACTACATATCCAACAATGGTTCAATGTCCAGAATATATAAAAAATCCAACAACTCACCAACAAAAGACAAGACAAACAGCCCAATTAACACATGGGCAAAAGCCTATATAGACATTTATTCAAAGAAGATATAAAAAGGCCAAAAACACATAAAAATATGTCCAACATAATTAGCCATTAGGGTAATGCCAGTGAAAGCCACACTGATATGAGTTGTATGCTAGAATGACTACTATTAAGAAAAAGAAAATTACAATGTTGGAGAGGACAAAAGATGGAAGCAACCCAAGTTTCCATCACCAGAGGAAAGGATAAAAATATGTGGTTTATATCCATAATGGAATTTTATTCAGCTGTAAAAAGGAATGAAGTCCCTACATGAGGCTACGTAGATGAACCTTGAAGATCACATGTTTAGTGAAATAAGTCAGACACAAAAGGAAAAGTATTTTATGATCTCACTATTATGAAATAATTGGAATGCATAGAGTCAGAAAGTAGAATGCAGTTTACCATGGACCAATGTGAGGGTAGGAAATGGGGAGTTAATGCTTAAATTACACAGTTTCGATTTGACATGATGGAAATGTTTTGATGGTGATGGTACTAAAACATTTTGAATGTAATTAAAAGCACTGAATAATATCTAAATATGGTTGTATAGGGAAATTTTAGCTTATATATATATATATGTTATAGAATAAAAATTTAAAATAAACCAAAACACTGGATTATACAATATAAACAAGGAACCCTAATATAAACCATGGACTATAGTTAAAAGCACAATTACAGTAATATTCTTCCATCAGTTTAGCAAATATACCACACTAATGCAAGGAGTTAATAATAAGAAATATATCAGAACTCTGTATTTGTAAACCAACAACTTCTCCTATTAAAAAAAATATGAATGCAAATTGAAACCCTAGTTATATACCATTCTACCTCTCCTATATATGACTAAAGTGGGAAAAAAAGACAATATAAAATGATGCTGAAAATGTGTAATAACTTTCACTTGTTCATTTTGCTAGGAATGTATAGAATGGAACAACCATTTTGTTTCCTTAAACTTTTTTATTTTGAAATAATTGCAAACTTACAGGACACTTGCAAAAATAACACAAAACCCACACAGAGAACTCTAACATACACCCACACACACACACACACATAATGACAACCAGATCCACCAATTTTAAAATTTTTCAATGTTTGCTGTATTATTCTATCTCTTAATTTCTAACATTTGCAAGTAGGTTGTATACATTATGCTCGTTCATCACATAATACTCCCACGTACATTTCCTGAGAACAAGGATTTTCACTTATGTAACCACCTTAAGTACATTTACCAAGTTCAAATCTTTAACATTGATATAAAGTTTTCAGTCCATATTCTAATTTTTTCATAAGACCAAATTGTCCTTTTTTACCTTTTCTCCTCCATTATTAGATTCAGCCCAGGATCATGTTTTGCATTTAATTGTCATCGTCTCTTCAGTTGCTCATTTATCTTTTTCTTTTTTTAAATGTGAAAATATATATACAACCTAAACTTTCCCATCTCAACCATTCTAAAGGATACCGCTCAGTGGGATTAATCACATTCATAGCTGTGCTACCTTTACCCTCATCCATTACCAGAAATTTCCCTTCTCCTCAAATGGAAACCCTATACCCATTATGCATTAATTCCCAATTCTCTCCTGCCCATTCTCACCTCCACTACCCCAAAACCCCATCCCTGGTAACCTGTGCTCTATTTCTGTTTCTATGCATTTGCCAATTCCAGCTAAAAAAAAATGGCAAAACATTTTTGAGAACTATTTCTTATAAAGTGAAATATGCTTCTCTCTTAAGAGTGTAATTTTAATGCTTCTCTTTCTCACATTATTCAGAGTGGCAACTCAGGGCCTTGTAACTCTTCAGGGATACATGTTAACCTGGCTGTGTCTTTCGTGGCCAGGGTATGATGAAATTACCTTGCTTTTTTGAAGATTCTCAAAGGCTCTACTAAGATTGAGGATTGGGGGCCATTAGTACACACCTAGAGAAACTGATCAAAATATATTCAGCTTCTACCAAATTAAGCCTCTGATTTCTGAGCCAGTTCTTAATATATGAGGTGGGCCAAGACTCCCGGCCCATTTCTGAGTTCAGGATGGCTCTTGTTTCTTTAGGCAACTGAAAGACTGAAAATAGTTGATCACAAAGGTAGGAGGAGGAGGAGGAAGAGGATAGTAAGAAATAGATAAAAGGAGAGTACAAATTTGGCCTGATAGGCAACAGTTCATACATTCATGCATATGAATGTACAATTCATAGTGTATTTTAGGAATTCAGCAAAAGAAAACAAAAACGTAGGTTTAATTTATGCTTATTTTGTGATCTGTTAAGTACTGGCATTTTCCTGCAGAATTCCCATTTCTGCAATTATGTCACTCATTTTTATTTTCCATCCTGACTTCCACTGGCCTCTGTTAAGCTTCCTTTTGTTGATTTCTGATTACTTCTCCAATTTAACAATGCCATTTTGAATTCAAATACCATTCTCCAGAGTGCTGCCCTCCCTGAACCTTCCCTAGTTTCATTTGCAAATTTGGAAATAAACTTTCAATTACCATTTCAAGGTTGGAATTATTAAATATGCAGTTCGAAATGCATAATAAAATTCCCTAACACTTTCAAGGCTCACAAATGTTAAGAATAATTAAGCCCATGGTGTCCTCATGATTTTTTTTAAAGATTTTATTTTATGTATTTCTCCCCACCCCCTCATTGTTTGCACTTACTGTGTTTATTCATCTTCCTTATTTCTTTAGGAAGTACTGGGAACAGAACCCAGGATCTCCAATGTGGGAGGGAGGTGCCTAATCACTTGTGCCACCTCGATCCCCTGCTTTGTTGTGTCGCTCATGTTTTTCTTCTTGTGTCTTTTCTTGCATCATCTTGTTGTGTCAGCTTTCCATGCCTGCCCATCACACCAGCTTGCTGTCTTCTTTAGGAGGCACCAGGAACTGAACCAGGGACCTCCCATGTAGTGGGCAGGAGCTCAAGCACTTGAGCCACATCCACTTCCCCTCATCATTTAGTAATTGGAATTTTTATTTTGCACAAAAACATCCAACCCCTGTTACTATGTAAATTGCTATATACACACACTAGATGCACAAGCCCAAGGCAAAAAATTGATATCATTCAAGGGTAAATCCTTGGTTAGAAAGACAGAATCACTCAATAATTAGGGACTAAGAGTAGAGATAAAACTCCAAATCAAATATGCACAGCTATATTTGTAAAGTAACAAATCAAAACTGCCAAGCTAAGGTTTAACTTTATTGCAACATGTAAACAGTTTTTATGAATTATACTATATTTGCAATGTGTGAAACATTTTAATTTACATCAGATGTTTAAAATATTTTCTCAATGAGGAACAGGTGTCCATTGCACTTAAACTAGCAGCTCCATTTGTTGACTATGACAGCAATTTAAATAAGAAGGGAGATTGTCTCATTCACCTCAAATTTCATGATGATATGCTGAGTCTTCCCCCAGTTTTGCCCCATAGACTATTAAGACACATAATACTTTCCCACCCCACTCCACCCTCCCATGTAATGTAATCTTTTCAAAGGCTGTATTATCGTTGTGATGACCTAGTGTCTCCTGATGAAAGAAGCAAGCCATAAAGCAACAGGATTCCTGGTGTTTATTTCTCATTGGTTAAAAATATTATATACAAATTGATGAAGTTGAAATCTCTGATCACCTTGTAAAAAAAGAGGTTGTGCTAAACATTTTTTAAACTATCTTCTACTCATGAAATGTGTTCTTGATTCATTAATCCCTATTATTCTGCTCATCAAAAATACATGCAGTAGTACTTAAATATTGCTGAATACCAATAAATAATAATAATCACTAATATTTAATGAATGTTACATGCCAGGCACTGCTCTAAGTAACATATATACATATATTCATTTAATCATCACAGTAAACCCAATTAAGTGTTCTGGTTTACCAAACAGTTAACCATGCAAAGCTTTGTAAGTAGGTGGAAGAGTTGAGTATTAAATCTCACCATCTGATCCTAGAGTTAATGCACTTAACCACTGTACACCCTGCCTCTAGATGACATGAACTGTGGATCCTAACACCCACCCTTCTCTTATATTTGTTAAATATAATTTGAACTGCCTCATGATATTCCATTCAATGGATACATCTAAATTGTTTAACAATTCTCCTTTTCTAGGACAGTTCAGCTTACTAATTTTCCACTATTAAAATAAGGTATAATGAACATCTTTGTATATGGATCTTAACCCATAAGTCCTTTATTGGACTCATAGAAATTGATTTAATCAATCACAGTTGCGCTTTTTTTAATTGTACTTTCTAAACGCTTAATAAGTTTTGTGAGATGAGCTTTTTGAGCGCTGTTCCTATATATATATATTTCTACTAAAAATGGGATAGTAGCAATGTGCATAGCATTAGGGACAGTCTAGGATTAAGAGTCCTAAGCTGCCTTTCAAATGTTACTTGACGTGAGGAAGCAATTTCCTATGGACTTTTCTGACATGAGATTCAATGACCAGCCTCTTCATATTTTTACCAGTGAAGATTATCTGGGGAAATTCAATTCAAAACTTTAAACAAACATCTGAAAAACCTATTATTTCTTGCTATCCACCTAACATCATATCTTCTCATATATAGGTAGAATGAGAATTACTGATACCCTTTCTTCAGAGAATTTTATAACTTCAGGGTAAATATAGAAAATAATTTGTATCAACACTACCCAATGTTCTTTTTGATCCTTATATGAGATTTAGACAATGGAAAATTATATCATATCTTTAGGGACATTATAGGACATCAGCAATTACAAATGGATGATTTTGATGCTTATTTTATAGATTAGAGATGAAATAATAAGTTAATAAAATGTCATTGATATTTCATTCTAAAACTGTAGATTTTGAAGGTATTTTGTAATAATATAAAATCTCTAAATGTTGGATTGTTTTATAGCCTTCCTTTTACAAATATGTGAAACTGAGTTTTGTGGGGTTAAACAACTTGCCCTTAATGTGTAAGTTCTGCCAGACCTTAGCATTTGTTTTATGCTGCTGATGTTAAAACTTAACTCATTTACTTCAGAATCCTCTCTACTACAGTAACTTTGTGTGACTAAACAAATTAGGTTTCATGTCCAAAGGGAAGTACAATATTCTTTGAACCTAAGAAACTCTTTCAAAACAGAAGATAACTTAGTTTCTTTGAGTCATTTCTGTATTGTCACAAAGCAGGAAGTTATCTTGCCCCAAAGTCAAAACAACTCTTATGTTTCCAAATTTAAATATAGGACTAATATAACAATGAGTCCAGAGACCAGAGAGAAGTTCCATTATTATACATAGACTTTATTTTCAAGAACCATATAGTAGAATCTATTGGTTTTATAGGACCTGAAAATTTGTTTAAATGTATGAAAAATTTAGATTGAAGAATATTGACAAAATAATATTGCAAACTAGATTTATTGGTTGCTTTAAGTGGATGCCTCAATTCCTAACACCAAAAACATGGACAGAGGCAGATTCATAGCAAAAGGAAGATTTTATGTTTTGGGTTAAGGCTGTAGGGTACTTAACATAGGTGATTATTTTCCACGTAGAAATTCCTTGTACATTTATAGGTTTGTGTTGTTTTAAATTATCTTATGAATGTCCTTTTTTCTTCCTGAGCAGTCCATAAGAATAAAAGAAAATAAATTAACTTTTTTGGTACACTTACCATGTGCCAGCCACCATTCCACATGTGTTTTCTCATTGTAATCTTTAGAAACCTCTTGCAACTAAATATTACCCCAATAATCATAGATAAGGAGATGAAATAATGTCCCTCCACAATCACTCAGCTACTAATGGGTAGATTTGGGATTCAAATTTCTCTCTCTCTCTCTCTCTCTCTCTCGATATATATATATATATATGCGGCGGCTTGCTCGGTCAGTAGAGGTGGGGTCTGGCTGCGGACGAGGGGTTGGTCCAGCTTAGGACGAGGGGTCGGTCCCACTTGGGACGAGGGGTCGGTCCCACTTGGGACGAGCGGTCGGTCCGGCAGCAGACGAGGGGTCGGTCTCACAGGGGTTGCGCGGTTCGGCTGACGGGGTCGCCCGGAGAAGCAGGCGACGAACTGGGGACAAGGGAGGCCAGGCCCTTGTGGGGGGCTCTCAGGACTGGAAGGCGCACGGCAGAAGAACTACCGCGGAGACAAGGTAAACACGCAAGTCCACTTTATTGAGGGAGAGGCAACAGTTTTATAGGGGCTAGGGAAGGCTGATTGGTCGAAGCCACGCCCTGTTCTGATTGGTTGCCGGAGAAAGGTCAGTGGGAGGTACTGGACGGGGGAGGGGTGGTGATTAGGGATTGGCTGTTGCTGTTGCTGGGGGAAGTGGCAGGGTTTAGGGATTGGTGGCTGCTGTTGCTGGGGTAGAGGGCAGACTTGAGTTTCCCGCCCATGCCTGGCTGTTGCTGCTGTTGGGGGGAGGGAAAAGGGCAGACTGGATTTTTCCACCCACGCCTGGCTGTTGCTGCTGTGGGGGGGGGGGGGTGAGGGAAAAGGGCAGACTGGATTTTTCCGCCCACGCCTGCACAGGGAGAAAGAAGAAGAAGGGTGCCGCCCCACAAGGCATCGTGTGGCGCCATCCGGGAGGAGGGGCGGCCGCGGAAGCATGGCTGCTGAGAAGGGGAGACCCGAGGGCACTCTGCGCCCATGCCGAGCTTCTTTCAGGGGTGGCGGTGGGCCCGACCAACCACCCTATTATGGGGGCAGTGGTTTGGAATAGGCCTACCGCGGCCGCCACCCCTCGCCAGGCCAGCAAACCACACTTCAGCCCGAGGGGTGACCGCATATATATATATAATATATATATGTATGTATGTATAAACACACACACATACAATGTATGGTCTTTCATTTCCTTACATTCAGGATCCATTCAAAAAAAGAGAAACCATAATGGGTGTTTCAAACAAAGGGAACTGAATATTATGAGAACAGAAGAGCTGAAAGGCTAAAGAGGACATGGTGAGTTGGTGAGGCAATCCAGAGAGCAACACTAGCAGGATAGGCTATCACCATTGGTGCTGGTGGGACTAAGGGAGTAGGTAGTATTACTAGAACCCAGGAGCAGAGCTCCTGTTAGAAACTGGAAGTTCACCTTGTCTATTCTACAGGAGTTGAGACAATGGGCTAGAGCTATTACCCTAGGAACAGCCTAAAGCAGAGAGAGATAATGAATTACTGTGGCTTTTTCTACCTCCTGTACATCAGTCTTCTACCAGTGCCTCTCATTGCCCAAAACTCCAAGAAGCCAGAAGGCAAGGAACTCAGGAAATGTTATACAGAACAGGGTAGAGAAAGGACAACTAATGAATATGAGAGCAAATAAGCAAATGACCAGGGCAGGCTATTTCATGCTGTGATCTCAGTGATAACATCCCTCTCAAGTTCCCATAAATTTATCTTCATATTCATTTCTTTACACCTAAAAGAATCTTAGTACTCTTCTTACTTTCATTTTACTCATTACAAAACCATGACCCAAAGAGGTTTATTTATTTATTTAAAGTCAAATACAAGTAAATAGAGCCAGGACCAAATCCAGGAATTCTGAAAGCAAGTCCAATATGCTTCCATTTCACCATGAAGTGCTCATCAAGCAATTATAAAATTGAATTGAACTGAATTGATTTAAATGAGTGATGATGGTGAATGGAAATCACATTTCCAAAAGCCCAGCAATGTGTTGCCAATACAGTACCAGAAAAAATACTCCTGATACAGTCCTCCTATTAAACTCTTTCATACCATGAATTACTGCTCATCTTTTGGGTATTATTATAATATTATATATACAAATATAATATATATTATATATGTATATATAACACAGATTTATATATTATATACATATAATACATATTTATATATTATATACATATAATACATGTATATATTATATATGTATACATTATACATTATATATGTATGTATATAATACATATTTTTATTTTGCCTTGTAGTCAATGAAAAAATAGAATTATCCTTACTTATTCTGGATTACTGCCAAATTTGCTTGAACATGGCCACTCTAAAGCAATTTATCATAAAGATATTATTATAAACTGAGAGCCACTCAGTAGGCACACCACATTTAGATAGCATTTAGTGTTTTTTAAATTATTATTAAATGAGTATGATCTGTGCATTATCCTTGACCAACCACATCATCCTGCCCCTTCAAAGAAAGTCCCTTTAATCCAAAGAATAAATATGGGTATTTCACCTCATAAAAATCTATAGCAATTTCTTCTCAATACTCCTGTTAAATTTCTCAGTATGTAAAGAAGGAAGTTATATTTATGTTTCCTCTGAACTTTCCAGAGCAGAGAAAAGACACATTGAAGAAAGTTTATCCTTTCTTTGTGTTCTCCTGGCCCACCAGGTCAGTTTCTCAAATTGAAGTACATTATTTATCTTAGCTATGGAACTCTAAACAGATGTTTATGGGCTAAAACTAGGCACATTGAAAGAAATCTCAATCTAAGACTTCCTTCCAACTTCTTCTCTATCTCTTCCATAGCCCCATATATTGCTAATAATTCTGTCCTTATATTGCTAATAATTCTGTCCTCAAATTAAATTTTGGAGGATCATAATTTTGAGAAACAGTCATGCCAAATTTATTCTCTCACTCTGTCATGAGTTGCAGTGTTTTTTTCCCTTCTACCAACTTTTTTCTATCCCTGTTGCTATTTTCTTCACTTCTATGTGAAGAAATGGCATCACACCTGCTGCCTTTGACGGAAGGCCATAACACTTTCAATTATCAATGGCTTTAGGAATATGAGTCTCCCCACTCATTGTCCAGCATTATATATATGCATCCAATTCTCCTAGCTTTTTTCATAATAAATAGTAGCTATAGTACATTTATTTTGGGTCCAGAAATATTTGGCTAGAGGGAGTGAGTCTACTGGTCCTCCATCTTGTGTAATCCAGGAGCATCAGCCATTGTAGAGTCTTTATGAATGGCAAACTTATGGAGTTATGCAGTGCACAGTCATCCACATAGACTATTAAGAGAAGCTCTACCACTTTCAAATTGTGCAAAATGACATTTTTGGAGGGTATAAACAATATGGTCTTAGGCAATTAAGTGGGGGTTATGGAATGGATATAGTAAATCTCTGTTCAGATTATAAAATGACTCTGTTTGACAGCTTTCAGTCTATATAACAATGTCTGGTTTCCAAATTCTGTCAAACCCTGGTTCCTTTTACCAGGCATTTTGGAAAGTCTACATTTTCTCAATTTCAGCCTATATCCAAATTCTTTACTCTTCTCTGTTTCACCAAGATTTATGTTCCTTTACAAGCTAAGTTTCTTTTAGACTCTTTCTTGTTTTCTAACTGTCCTCTATTTCATACTGAGTTGTCTGGACTCAACTTCCATCCATTATTCCCTCCATACAGCAATGCATGCTATGTCCAGAAAAAGAGAATGGCTTCTTTTGTTTTGTTTATCACCCACCTACTAACCATTGCTCGTATAAGTTACATGACAGTAAAGTGATTATCCTAAATATAGGGTAACTATATGAGGGAAAAACAAATGCCAACATTCAATTCACTAAAGCTTATTTTTTCATGAAATATGCAGGAACAATTTTTATTAATCAAACTTACAGGGTATCTAGCCTTTAAATTATTAATAAAGAAATTAGAGTGCATTAACTAGGAAGGTCCCATGAGCACCTGCTTATGCAGGAAACAATTATAAATATTCTCTTTCCTGAGAAAGGGAAAGAAATAATGAACATTCATCTTTGCAATGGCTCTCTCAGAACCATTCACAGTTATGCATTATCCTGCCCTTTCACTCTGCCTTTTAAAGATGAACATAGAGGATTAGGACCAAAGGGACTGCCTGAGCCTACATTTTAAGGAAGGTCCCTAGCTGAGATGGGATAAGGAAGTCTAGAGTGGTTAACCACAACCAATAGTCAAATAACCATTTAATAGCAGAATGAAGTCTAGAACACAGTCCTTCTAATTTCCCATAACATTGCATTAGTCTTTCAAAATAGATGTAAACTAAGAAATGTTACTTTTGTTTCTTGACCAAGAAAATCCATTTAAATAGAGACTTGTGATGATAGCACCTTTTTCCCTCTGCTTTGGGAGCTTCATCCAATGACGCTTTTTATGGGGGCCATGGATCAACCTGTGGAATCAGAAACAGGTCTAATTCTCACCAGTTACTACAATCTCTACTATAATAACGAACTATTAGAATGTCCTACCAGTCATATGACTCCCCCAGTACAGGATAAATCATGAAAGCTCTGGTAGATCCTTGAAATTCAAACGATTGTCTATAGAATTCTTATGAATCTCCAAACTTCTCAAGGACTACCTAAAACTATCCTATTAAACTTTTATTTTTTGTGTGGGCATCAACACTATCTTAGATATCTTTGCCGTGTCTTCAATCACTTCATGAGAATTTTTTTTTTTTTTAAGGAGTGGGGGAGTCCATTTATGATAACATTTTTTTGTTTTGTTCTTTTTTTTTAATGCTTCAAAAGAGAACAACTAAGGTAGCCTGCAAAAGAGATGCTAGGCAGGCAGCCAGGTTCATTCAGGAACCAGGCAAATTGCTACTGTTGATCAGTTTACATCACAAATTTGTACCCCAGCAATATTAAAACGTTTTATACATCATGAAATTTCATGTTGACTTGTGAATTGCCAAAACTGCAAACATTAAATTCATAAATGTTAAGGGTCTATTGTGATTGAACAGGTCTCAAACATTTACTACGATTCAGCTGAAGTGACCACATCGAGACTTTCCCCCCATTATTTCCCTTAGTATGTCTGAGGGAAGTAACTTAACTCCAGGCCTATGCTCCAGTCATGCCATTTATGACCTAGAGCAGTAGGAGGAAAATTCTCGCCTCCTTGTTCAGGGGTCCTCTTGAAAAATAATAGTAATTTAAAAAGACAACAAAAAGAAAAACGAAAAAAATATTAAGAACTTATAATGGAGAAGCCTGAAGCTGTAATACAAATAATGATTATTCCTGTCAAGGTTTAACTGTGGTTGCTAAGTTACTGGCCCTCTCGGAAAAACCTTGAAGTATGGGACACATTAGGTGCTCGTTAGATCCTGGTGACTTGTAGTAAATGTACAGTTTGTCTCTGTGCTAAGCACACTTCAAAAATAACAATAAAAAATGTAGTTTAAAATTTGTGACCTTTCGTATTCTTGTTTTGTTTCTCCTCTCCCTTACCCAAGAGCTCTTGGTGTATTGTTATTACAAAAGTAGTACTATTAGAAAAATAAACATTTTTAATGGATGGAAACAAGATATATTAGCTTCAAGTCTTTGGCATTTACTGAAGATGCTCAGAGAAAGAACCACAAGAGGGAAACTAAAAGCAATATCCATAATAATTGTTTACAATGCAAGCTGCAGGGCCATCAGCTCACTTTCTGAGAGTACCTAGAATATGTGTATACCAGGTTGTAAAATAAAATATTCCAGGAACAGAAAGCACTTCACTCTTCCATCTTATTCTCTCCATTTTCTGTATATACTGCTAACATTGTTTGTCTAATCCATAAACTATGTAGTAAACTTAGTGCCCCTTATTTGCAAATCAGAATTTTGATGTGTGGGGAATATCACATTCCTTGCAATGCAAACATGGTTATAATTTTAGTTTACTAAACCATTTTCATGGGTGGTTGTGTTTCCCTTTTTCCTTTCTGTTACTACAGATGTTTTTCCATTCACACTATCAGTGTCCCTTGCAGTAGGTTGCAACTTCCTAAATTTTAGAGATAGTAGTATTGATGACAAACTAATGGAGAAAGAGTAGTTGGAAAGTGAAGGGGTTGGAGAGAGCTAGAAAAGTAGAAAAGAGGAGTGACTGGAGAGAAGAGGAGAAGAGACATGATAGAAAATACCATGCTGTCACTAGTTGTTGCAAAAAGTGGCAAATTGCAAGGAGGGGAAATATCCATCCTGGTCCTTCCTGTGACTACCCAAATAGTTAAAATAAGACTACATTTGCATTTGGAAAGTAGACTCGAAGACCTGAAGGTAAGGGTTACAGAGAAGAGTTGGTAACATTTCCTAAGCCAACTTCATAATTCTACCTTGCTCTCAAACTGTGTTGGTCTTTATTCCAAAGTAAAGAATATCATTTGGCTTTCAGAAATTCCAAAGATGCTTAGATTTGAACTGAGTCAAAGGGAAAATATTTTCTGTTTTTGTGACAGTAATTAATCTGAAATCAAATGGCATTTAAAATTTCAAATCAAGAATGTAGCTAGATGAGATTCTTCCTTCATTTTTTACATACCTTATAAATATATATACATACATAAATGCACATATCTTTTACTTTCTCAGTGAAAGTGTCTTTCTGAGAAAATAGTGCACAGCCATCGAAATCACTTATTTCTTCTCTTTTTGGCCCAAAATAATGGCCTGGATTCTCAAAAACCATCTTTGCCATTTTCTTCAGATATTTACATTCCCAAATATCTTTCCTGTTGCCCTACTGTTCTTTGAGAAGCACACTTTCATCTGTTCTTACATTGATGAGAGTTTCTAGGGGGTAAAAAAAACACACAAAACAAACAAACAAACAAACAAAAAAACAACTCCAGACAAACTCCCTATTGCCCTTAGTGAGGAAAACAAAACAAAATAAAACAAAAACAAAAACTTTGGAAGGTGAGAGACATGAAGTACCATCAAAAACAGACCCTATTCAAGTCTTTTGCCACTTTTAATTGGGTCACCTTTTTGTTAAATTGAAGAATTTCTTTAAATATTTTGGAGATTAAACCTTTATCAGTTGTGGGGTTTCTAAATATTTTCTCCCATTGTGTAGGTTTTTGTTTTACTTTCATGATAAATTCCATTGAGGCCCCAAAGTATTTAATTTTTTTGGTCCTTATTTTTTTTTAAATGTTACATTAAAAAATATGAGGCCCCCATATACTCCCCACCCCCTAAAAGTATTTAATTTTGATGAGGTCTCATTTATCTATTTTTTTTCTTTTGTTGCTTGTGCTTTGGGTATAAAGTATAAAAAACGATTGCCAACCACAAGGTCCTGAAGATGCTTCCCTACATTTTGTTCTAGAAGTTTAGTAGTTCTGGCTCTTATATTTAGGTTTTTGAGTTGATTTTTGAAGTGTGAGATTGGGGTCCTTCATTCTTTTGCAAATGGAAATACAGTTTTCCCAGCACCATTTGTTGAAGAGACTATTCTTTTTCAAATGAGTGATCTTTGCCCAAGTGTCAAAATTCACTTGTCCATAAATGTGAGGGTTGATTTATGAGCTCTCACTTCAATTCCATTGGTCTGTCCTTATGCCAGTATCATGCTATTTTGATGACTGTAGCGTTGCAATAAGTTTTTAAGATTGGAAAGTGTGAGTCATTCTGCTTTTTAAAAATGGCTTTGGCTATTCTGGATCCCTTACTCTTTCATATGTATTTGATGATTGACTTTTCCATTTCTGCAGAGAAGGTTGTTGGAGTTTTGAATGGCATTGCATTAAATCTGTAATCCCTTTAGGTAGAATTAGCATCTTAACAATATTTTGTCTTCTAATCCATGAACATGGAATGCCTTTCCATTTATTCAGGTCTTCTTTGATTTCTTTTAGCAATGTTTTTTAGTTTTCTGTGCCCAAGTTCTTTGTATCTTGGTTAACTTTATTCCTAGATATTTGATTCTTTCAGTTGTTATTATAAATGAAAGAAATATACAAAAGGCCCAAAAGTATGCGAGAAGATGCTCAATATCATTAGCCATTAGGGAAATGCAAATTGAAACCACAATGAGATATCATTTCACATCCATAAGAGTGTCTATTATTAAAATAACAGAAACTACAAGTGCTGAAGAGGTGCAGAGAACAGTTATTCATTGCTGGTGGCAATGTAAAATGGTGTAGCTACTGGGGAAGACAGTTTGGCAGTTTCTCAGAAAATTAAGTATAGGATTACCATATGACCCAGCAATCCCACCTTTATATATATACCCAAAAGAGTTGAAAGCAGGAAATCAAAGAGATATTTGCACACTGATTTTCATAGCCACATTATTCACAATTGCCAAAAGATGGAAGCAATTGAAGAGTCCTTAAAGTGATGAATGGATCAATGAAATGTGGTATATGCATACAATGGAATATTGTTCAGCTAGAAAAAAAGAATGAAGTCCTGAGACATGAGACAACATGGATGAACTTTGAAGAATCCTGTTGAGCAAAATAAGCCAGACGAAATAGGACAACAACTGTATGTTCTCATTGATATGAAATAATTAGAATAAGAAAACTCACACAATCAGAATCTAGAATATAGGTTACCTAGGGATGGGGTAGGAATGGGAAATAGTGAGTTAAGGCTTAAAATATACAGTCCCTATTTGGAACAATGGATATATTTTGGTAATGAATGGTGGTGATGGTAGCACTACATTGTGCACATAATTAACAGCACTGAAATCTATCTCTGTCTGTATCTCTATAATCTCTTTATCTATACTGATATCTGCCTGAGTGTGGTTTAGATTGTATATATAGTAATGGAATAAATTTTTTTTAAAAATTCATGAAACCACACTACACAAAACTAAAGTTCAACTATGGACTATAATTAATAGTACAATTATGAAAATGTGTTTTCATCAATTTTAACAAATGTACCACACTAATGTAACATGTTAATAGTAGGGTATTATATAAGAATCCTGTACTTTATGCATGATTGTTCTGTAAACCTACAATTTCTCTAATAATTTTTTTAAAAAACCTAATTCCTTTCTTAATTTTACTAGCTAGATCTACTATTCCAATGTAATATTTTAGTAGGTTGTCTTTTTAAAGTGTCATGATTATAATGTACTGGGTTAATTATTATATTGCCTTTCCAGAACACTTTATATTCTGTTAAAAAATACCACTGATAGGTATGTGACTTCAGTTTGCCAGTCAACAAGTACTATTCAATTAGGACCAGACAGAATATTTTCTGGAATTTTTATACAAATGTTGAAAGAAGAAATATTTTTCTCTGCCTTCTTAATTTGCTTCATTTGTGAATCTGTAGCTGATAGTAGCTATTAGGAGAAAGCCTAAAGTAGCATAAAGCCCAAAAGACACACAAGCAGAGACGAAAGCTGGGCAGCATGAATGGACAGCACAGGATCAAGATTTCAATGCTTATAGCCCCGACCTTAACAGCTCTCTCTGTCCTGCATCATCAGTAGAAAGATCTTGAAGATTATTTGGAAAATATAGAAATAAAATACATGAAAGTTTAAAGAAGTAAATTTTCAAGATGACAGATATCATTTATTTAAAATAGTCAGATTTTTACAGTGATGGGCTGGTATAAATGGTCTGGGCAAGTAGTACTCAAAAGGGCAAGTTTTCTAGAGATAAAGTAGTAAGTTCTCCAATATGTACTCTGTTGATGCTCAGAAATTTCACTTATTCTCCTTTTTGCAGTAAATTTCTTTTGGTAACCCAATAATAAAATTGTCCTTTGGGCATCAACATATTGAAAAATAGTCCATCATCCATTCTTTCTCCAATACCTTATTAAACAACTGATACAGCACAGTCTTTTGTAGGTAATCTTTGGAATATATACATGACTAAGCAATTTAGCTCTTGAGGTGTTCATAGTTTAATGTCAGAGATACACATATAAACAGTTATAGTAACCTGTGGGAGATGCTTTACTAATGATGTGCATATATATCATTATATACATCATCTTGTATCCGTCTATAAATGCAAGCACAGAAGATAAAGCATTAACTACATCAGTGAAGCTGAAACAGTACATTCCAAGAGGGTGATTTTCTCTGTAGTTTAGCATAATGAATAGGTGTTTGATGAATAAGGGTTTACCTAGTGGATAGAGGAAGGAGACTATTTCTGGTACAGAGAATGATATGTACAAGGGTTGGAGGTATGATCAAATTTGATACATTAGGGGAGTGATTGCATGCAGCTGGAGGGTACAACGAATTAGCGGGATGCACGGGAGAAGAGGAAAGTGAGATAGATGAAGCCAGGTTATAAAGGGCATTGTTATAAGTCCAATTAATGTATATGGGCTTTATTATAGATGAGATGTATCTATCCCAGTTTTGTAGGAAAGAGAGTCATATGCTCAGACATGAATTTTAGGAAGACCATCTGTAGTTAATATATAGTGAGGGAAGACAAAGAAGGAAGAGAGGAGGTCCAGTTAAAAGTCTACCACAATTTTCTAAGGAGGAAAAATTAAATTAACTAGACAAGTTAGGAGCAAAGGGGGGTTGAAGAAAAGTGTGGATTTGAGTAGTAGTTACATGAGTGAATCCACAAGGCTAGGTGATTGATGGGGGTGTGAAATAGAAGATAAAGTAGAAGATGTCTCTGAGGATCCTATCTTGGGCAGTTTTGGAATGAAGTTACCGTCGTGGCAGGGATCACATGGAGAAAAGAGCATCACAACATGCCCAAGAAATCCCTTAGTGATCAGAACAAGGCCTAATGTTCAGATTATTTTCTAGTTGCTATGAATACTGATCACATTTATTCAGGTGGGAAAATCAGGTAAAGCAAGAAACATATTGAACATCTGTGGTATTTCTGCATCAATGCCATATTTTAAAAGGACAGTTCTATGAAGTATTGATGCTGAAATCACAAGGCGGATTCAAAATAACAACTGTCTTTGGCTGAATCCTTTTAAAGAAATGAGTTCCAGCGCTCCATGTTTATGAACTCTTTCATGGACAGTCACGGCAATTTATCTTCCTGGCTTCAGCCAATCTAAGAGTTTCCCACTTTTATGTGCAACTCACTCAAACCAAATTATGTGTGTGACTTGGCAAATCCTAGGCATGTGCCTGTTAGTGAGTTAACACTGCCACCTAGCATCTGTAAAAGGATCTTTGTTTGCCTTCTAGCGAGAGAATCTCCTCTGCAAGCATCCTTGCCAGAACTCCTACCTTGAAAAGAGCTTGTTTACGATTAATTAGCATTGCAGGTGAAGAGCTTTTCATTTTTACATCAACATTTCGACATGCTGTGCTAAATGTTTGGAGTGTCCGTCATTGGAAAGTGCCAGAGAGAAGTCAGGACAGCTGTGTGTTTGTTTGTATGCTGTGCATGAACTTATGTTCTACTTCAGACATGGAGAGAAGAAAGAAGAGGAAGGAAAGGAGGCTGCAGAGGGAAGAAAGAGCAATTGGCTGAACCGTGTGGGATGCAGCTACAAATCACCTAAGAATGGAATAAGTGGCAGGAGTGGATGTGGCAGAGGGTAGAAAGGATGGAGGAAAATGGCATGGAATATATAGAAGGAGGAGTGGCATAGGCAGGTGGAGGGAAGGGAAACGTGAATATTTGAGTGTTGGAAGGAGAATCTCTCTCATACCTGAATACAGATGATGCATTGCAAGCTTGATAGATAACCTTACTGCCTAAAATCAGCATCTCTGGGCTAAGAGCTGTTTTATTTTTTTTTTTCTTTTTCGTACATTTCTTGACTTTGAACTCACTGTTTTGTGTGCTCCATTAGTTTTTCACATGTACAATGCATGAACGGAAGATAGACAGATGTTAGGTTCAGTTATTACTAAATTTGTCTAAAAGAACCTGGAGGTTCTGAACTCCAAGCTGAAAGTACTAGTTCTAGGAATTTTACAGAGATCACAGAAATGTGCCCTTTGCACATCTAGGTGCCTAGCAAAGACTTTTCAAAAAGCAGATCTTACACTCTTCTTGCAGCTGGGTTTGAGAACACTATTTTTCCCTGCTGCTGTCTGCCGTGACAGTTTGATGTTTAGAAGTCTTTAAAGGTTTGCTTTAGGGAAAAGTTTATACATCTGAAAGAAAGTGTCCAGGTCCTGATTCCTACCTGTAACAACCCCATACCAAATCCCCAATTTGTCACTGCCTGACCTTTCCTTTCTAGATGGCTGCCTTTTTTCTTTTTTTTTTTTTCTTTTCTCAGTTTTACTCCCTCTCCAGGATATACAACCAATTCCAATTACCTTAACAGTCATGTTTTCTGTTTCTCATAATCTGTGTGTTTCTGAGTATGTCTGTGTGTGTCATGGGCAATTATCACGAAGAAATTTGTTCTACCCCAAAGACCAGTCAGGGATAGAATTCAGGTAATTCTAGTCTCCTGGCTGCTGCTGTTCCACATGCCAACCTTTTCTGCCCCTTCTCCTTCTTTGATTGCCCTTAGATGTTTAAAGCTGTCACCATGGGATACTGTATTTGCACAATTTCCAACCAAACTAGCTCAGCACTTGGCTCTCCTAAAGCTTGAGAAAATGATTAACAAAATCAAGTCTGGAACAGTCATTTTCATCAGGCCATTCTGCACTGTTTTCTTCTTTTAGTGGGCTTCTGTTCTATTTTTGTTACTTTTTTTTAAATAACTCAATCAGGCTTCTGTCTTGGGCCAGTAGCAACCCACTCCTCTCCTTGTGGCCATGGAACATTTAGAAGTGGACCTTTATGCCCCATACTTTTTGCCCACTTGAGGGACGAAACGGGGTCCCTGTTGCGGGACGAGTGGGGTCCCGTTGTGGGACGAGCGGGGTCCCTGTTGCGGGACGAGTGGGGTCCCGTTGTGGGACGAGCAGGGTCCCTGTTAAGGGACGAGTGGGGTCCCGTTGTGGGACGAGAGGGGTCCCTGGCGTGGGGAAGAAAGCCTCGTACGGCCGCTGAGGCTTCCCTCGGGGGCTCCGAAGGCGTGGACGGCGCACGACCCAGGAAGGAGTCGCGGAGACAGGCTGATGGCACAAGTCTGGTCTATTGTGGAAGGGGATGCAGATTTATAGGATTGGGGAGTGGTGTGGCGGGTTCTGATTGGTTAGGGCAAATGCTGTTTCCATATAAGGCAATGTTCTGGCATTGGGCTAGTGATTGGCCAGTAGAGTATGTGCTAACTCTTGATAGGCTGAAGCTGTTGCTGGGCGAACAGCGTACTAAGAGATTAGGTTTAAGGGAGGGGGGAGGGGAAGTGAGAGCTGGGCTAGGTGGGAGATAGGAAGGGGGAGGGCGGTGCCGGCTAGCCACTAGCAGCAAAGGCCTAGTCAGGCGTGGTCACCTTGTCTAGGCCCAGTGGGCAGAGGCGGTGTCACCTCTTGCCGCACTGTTTGCCACTGAGGCAAGCCGGGTGCCCCTCCTCCCACACCCACTGTCCTACTTTACCCCTACTCCATAAGAAGCAAGCATTTCTCCACACTGATCTTCCTTCTTTCATCCTTGTAAACTCTGTGTGAAAATTTCACATGAACCCAGACTCCTATAACCCAGGGCTGTAGCAAGAGCAGCTGGCAGCAGAGTTGCTTTGAGTACCACAGCAGTAAGAATTAAAATCATTCATCTTCTTTTTTTCCATTGGCAGTCAGAGCCTGGTGGAAAAGGTTATGAATTGCAGCATTTCCAAGGCAATCGCAGGGAAAAGCAAGAAGGTTGGGGATTTAGGAAGGTAGTGACACAGTTTAAGATATGGGTCAGGAACCTCTACCTCTCTGCATGCCAATACTGCACTTGCATAGTATATACTTCATTCAGATGAATGTTTTCCATAGTTTAAATCTGGTAGCACAGCAAGATTAGGCTGCTTTCTGAACAGCACTGCATAGATTTAACCCTTTATGAAATCACTTGGATTCCTCTTTGTATTGATTAAATCTGTCAATTTATTGATTAATTTAAGAAGCGGGGCTTTTTAAAAAATGTTTTTGGGAAAAAGTCCATTGATTTAAATTACAATTTCAGATTATTTCAAGATGTTTTTAGCATTTCAGATTGGCGGGTGGTCCAAAAAAAAATCCCTAGCTGGTCCCCTTTTGTTTATATTAGGTAAATCCTCTCACTTTCTCTCTCTCTATCCCTCCATCCCCATTACGCTTAGAATTCTAAATACCCTAGGTTTCAATGCCTGTGAATTGCTCAAACAAGAAAGTGTTTATAGTTGAGCTCCATTCAGTAGAGAATGTGTATGTTATGAAAAAAAGACTGCTGGTTGGAGCTGGAAATTTTTAACAGAAATCAGGAAGACACACCGGAGTGAGGTGTGAATCCCTCTAGGACATGTAGCTCTTCATATTGAATCACTGCAATGAGCCATTTAGTTCAGGACCTAAAGACAGTACTGAATTCATGAAGGAAGGCTTCAAATATTCTTTTATATATCATATTAAAACCAATGGCTTTTACTCCAAACTCATCCAGACATCAGGGTCTATCCTGAAAGGTGGGATAGGTCTTATAATGCCTTTTGTAGAATGCCTTTTACAAATTGTTCTTATTTACTTGTTTTACCTTCTTAAAGGGGACAACTGCAAGCATAACATAAAATTGGGATATAATTTAAACAGCACAAGTTAATCATTGGTTTCTTCTTTATTTAAAACTCTTTCTTTTTTTTTTAAAGATTTATTTATTTAATTCCCCCCTCCCTCCCCCGGTTGTCTGTTCTCTGTGTCTGTTTGCTGTGTCTTGTTTCTTTGTCCGCTTCTGTTGTTGTCAGCGGCATGGGAAGTGTGGGCGGCGCCATTCCTGGGCAGGCTGCACTTTCTTTCACGCTGGGCGGCTCTCCTTACGGGGCGCACTCCTTGCACGCGGGGGACACCCCTGCATAGCGCAGCACTCCTTGCGCGCATCAGCACTGTGCATGGGCCAGCTCCACATGGGTCAAGGAGGCCCAGGGTTTGAACCGAGGACCTCCTATGTGGTAGACGGACGCCCTAACCACTGGGCCAAGTCCGTTTCCCTATTTAAAACTCTTAATGCTCCTGAGATTCCATTTCCTAATCTATGAAATGGAATGAGGATGCTTTCAAATCCTTAGTTACAAATGAAATTATAGATATTTATGCTCCTTTTTGCAGTATAGTCATGTTTCTCACATCAACCTTTTCCTCTATAACTTATGCTTATATAGCACTTTTTAAATGCAGATGGCAGTCTCTAGAGCTATAGAATGAAGGTAGTATTTATCTCAGAATTTCTATAGCTCTGATTACCTAAATATACTAATAGAAAAATTAGGCTAAGAAAAAACAGTAACTAAGCAAGATAGTCTCAGATCACACTGGGTATTGAAATTCCAGAAAACGTATTAACTAACCTACAATTACTTAGAAAAAGCCAAAGGAAATGATGCAAAAGAATATTTTTTAGATATTTTGGTCTTTTGCCATGGCATGTGCAAAAAGATAAACCTCTGAAAATAGAATGTATCAGACTCAGTGTATGAACCACTTACGATACATTTTTCTTGCTTCCTGGCTGGTGCAGGAATGTTTGACAATTATCAATGGGTTTCCCAAATTTAAGTCTTAAGGCAGAGGCAATGAGAGCCTTTGTAAAAGATAGAGTTAGTAGCTCTCTTCACAGCAAAATGTAGGTTTGTTTACTGTCTAGTATTATAAAGAGAATGTCTCCCTCCGGGGCAAAGGTCAAACATGCTTCCTGCCCATTATAAAAGATTCAAGTTCCTGGGGCTTTAGTTTCCTCTCCTGAAATGCAGCCTACTGCAAACTCAGGTATAATCTGGCTTTCTCCAAGTCACCTTGTGAAAACGAGCTCAATGACCAGTCACAAATATTGATATTTTGGTTAATGCTATTCCTGTGAGTGAAGTGGTAGAGGCCCCTCATGTGAGGGCCCTGGGACCAGTGAGAATTTAGAGTACCCCAAGAACTGAAAAGCAAAACAACTGGAATCCTAGTGCATCAGGGGAGAAAGGCAAGAGGTAACATAGAAGTAGACATGCCTGATCATGTAGTGATATAACTGGAAATGATTAAGGACTTTAAACAAAGGAGTGACAGGATCTAATGTACATGTCAAAGATTCACTCTGCTTTCTGTTCATAGAATGAATGGGGTAGACAAGAAAGGATGTGAGTAGATCAGTTAAAAAGGCATTTCAGATGTCTAAATGAAAAAATGATGGTGGCCTTTGCTAAGGTGAAGGCATGGGAGATGGAGCAAAGAGTTTGGAGATTTAGTTTGAAAGAACCAATAGAACTTGCTAATGCTTGAGAGTAGGGGGGTAACAGAGAAGGAAAAATCAAGGATAACTTTTAGGCTGCAGATTTAAGCAGACAGATGGACAGATAGTGGCATCATTTACTAAGACAGGGAAAATGGAGGAGGAAATAAGTTGTTCTCTTGCATATGCAAGGGGTAGAGATGAGAACAGGAGAGAAGAATAAAGAATTTTGTATGATGAACTTGAGATGCCTTGAGACATCAAGTAGAAATGTTAGTGGGCAGATGTTTTTGTTTTTAGCATAGGGGTCTTGGTTGGAGCTAATAGTTTGCAATTCATCAACATATAAATAACACTTAATGAATGAGAATGAGAAGAAAATGCAGAGAGGGGAGAGAATGTATACCCAAGCCTGGAGGTAGATATTAGGCAAGTTACTTAACTATGAGGTAGATATTAAGCACGTTACTTAACTACTTTGAAGCTTAATTCTATCATCTGCAAATGAAAATATCATTAGAAATAATGTCTGTAAAATGCAATGCAAATCATAAAAACTGAATACATGATAGTTATTGTTATAACCCCATTATTAATTGTTTGGCACCAAGGAGACAGAAAAGATGAAACTGGGAGAATGAAAAGCAGAGAAGAAAATTCTTTTTGAAATCACATGAAGAGTTTCCAAAAATAAGGGTAATTAACTCTAAAATGCATAGCAAAAGCAAAAGAGGATGGGAACTAAGACATGACCATTGTATTTGACTTTAAGATGATTCCAGAGACCTACTTCACCACAATGACTGGAATTGAATATGTAAAAAGGAGAAAACTTAAATTGTTCTTAGAATGGGTGGGGGTAAGGGGAATGGAGGTGTAGAGTGGTGGGCTGTTCAAGTGATGGCTTTCTCAGGCAACAAGAAGCTTGTGTGTTAGCAAGGAAGCATACACAGTAATTGACAGGAGAGATTGAAGATGTTAAAGATAATGTCCCTAAAGTCCAATTTAATTGATGTGAAAGGTATCACTGACAAATGAACCAGAGAGCCTCCCTCTAGGACTAACCTTGGATTCATTTCCTGAGATTCAGTCAGTCTTCTGCACTGTAAAGGAAAGCTAGTTTGAGAGTTGAGAGCTGGGTTCCTTCTAAATGTCAGAAGGCAACTTTTTGGAGACATGGAAAGGAGATGGTAAAAAGGGAACACTGTGGCTCGGAAAGATGTAGGAGCTGCATAAGTGGATGAGACTGAGAGTTGAGAGAGGCAAATTGTAGTGGGAGGGATAAAAGGTAAAGAAGAAAGCAGATTTAGGACCCCAAATGATGCGCAAACACCTTGGTGAGTGAGGTCAGCAGAAATCAGTGAGAGCATGAGGAACCATGGAACAATACTGCTAAACAAATGTCAAAAAGTTTTCAGAAGTACACTGGCAGAAGGGGCAGAGGATGTAGTTATTCAGATAAAATGAGTCCTGGGAAGGGCACACTTAATTGAGATAATGCATGGAAGAGGTGAAAGTGTAGATTTAGGCAGGTAGTATGTGGTTGTTAAATGTGAGCTAAAGTTGAATTAAAAGAGACTAATAGGTGCAAGGTGTTGGTGATGGGGTGATGTGGGGGAATTCTGTATGTTATGCATGATTGCATGATTGTTTCATAAACTCACAACTCCTCTAACTTAAAAAAAGTTTAAAAAAAGAATAATAGGATGTGTCAATGTGAATTTCAATGAAGGAAGTTTTTGGCAATGGTTTTCAATCATCCACATGGAAGTAAGGAGGCAGTCCTGACATGTTCCCTTCTACCCACTGATAATCAATAGAATGCATTCCCTCCTCCTTTTATATCCCCTAGAGTGTAGTTGCATGGCAGATGATTATAGTATGAATTAATGAATACATGCATGAACCAATGCCCTATGGATAAGCTTAAGCATAGACTGGTTAAGCATGGGTCAGATACTATAGGTAGAATTTAATATTAGATGAGAGAAGGAATAAGATGATACTGAAATTCCTTGAGTGGGGTATTCTAAATTTTTAAATACTCAGAATTAAGAATTAATATATCAAGGGAAAGGCAAGAGTACTTTTTATTTTTGAGACTAAACCCTAGATATTGAAAACCATGCCCAGTTCCAACATGAATGTATCCTTTAACACTTTCTCAAACTTAACTAGTAGAACAACAATTTCTCAAGTCTAAACTAAAGTCTTACTAGTGAATGCTTCGCTTTCTCAGGAAGTATCTTTTTTCAACTTAAAAGGATTATCTTTTTGGAGCTTTTCATGAGTGAACACTAGAAATAGGGTGTTGAAAAGAAACAAACCTAAAATCCTATTTATGTAGGAGGTATTTTCTTAAAACAGGCTTTACAGAATACAAATCTCTTTTGAAAGGAACAGAAAACTCAAGTATAAAAACACTAATGACATTCTTTACTGCTTTGAAGAACATTCAGGAAATGATATGTTCTATCAAGAGAATGCAGTAATGCTAACTATTCATGGTACTATATCCGATCCAGGAAATTAGTGATATTTTTCTGATGAAATATTAACTTTGCAACATCAACCTGTTTTATGGAAAAACAAATTAATTTTAAGTTTTTAAATGGAATTAGTTAGAATTGCATGTTCCTCTACAATGGTGTTTTCAGTCAACTCCCAATTTCCCTGGTGTCTTCGACCCCTTCATGTATAGCTATGAAGAGGAATATTATATTGATACAATAAAAATGGTATTGAAATGAAAATAGCTGTAACTAACATTTGCATTGTACTTTATAGCTATTGAATTATACTTTCACATCTCATTCATTAACTTCTGTGAGCCAATATTACTATTATTTTCATTTTCATTTTACAATATGGATGTTCAGAAAGTTTATAAAGAGTTGCCGGTGGTACATATCAAGTATGGGAGCCGGGACTTTGAACTCAAATTTTCTGATTACAATCCTATATTTGTTTGTTTTTTTCCTTCTTCCCTGTAGCTATTCATAATTTTAACCCTCAGTTGGATAGGTTTCTTCTTTTCTTTAGACTGCCAAGACAGAAAACAATTTTCCTTTATGTTAGCTATAAACTGTCACCAGAAGACAAAGTTAGAAAGTGGGTCCTTGATTCTCTGGAAATGCAGCAATCCTTTGTGTTTGGGAATATTTAAAGTATATAAAAGATTAAACAGATTTTTTTATTCTTTCAAATTCCTTAAGCAATGGGAGGTAATCATTATTAGGCATCAAATATTCACGTGGGTGTTTTATGTGTTCAGGAAACCAAGCTTGACAATTCTGTCCTTTCAGGAGTATTGTGATCTGTGGAATGAGAGCAATGTTAGGAGCCAGACAGAACTGAGTTCACATCCCATCTTCTCCATTTATTAGTTGTGTGGCCTTAGAAGAATCGTTCAGTCATTGGGCTTCAATTTTCTCCTTTGTATAAGGGATGACTATTGTTTCCCTTTCTTTTGATTAGATATAATATATGTGAAGTGAACATCACAGGCACTTTCTAGAGTGCTCCTCAGGACGTAGCTACTAGTGCTCTTTCTGCTATAGGTGTTAGAAATCATCTTGTTGCTGCTACTGGTTTTTTAAGAGCCCACCCTGAAAATAAGCGACAGCATCACATAGGCTCCCAAAGGGCTGTACACATTTCCTCCAATTGTAGACACAATGTCTGTTTATGCTCCTTACAGCTTCTTCCCTGCCACAGTAACAGGGGCAGACCAAGAACCACATAGAAGAAAATTTCCCAGTTTGTAATTCTTGCGTGTGTTGGTGTAAGTGCTTTTATGTGATCTGGCAATTCCTTATTACTGTAAGAGCATCCCCCAGAAATTTCAAGATCATCAGCAGGCTGATGGGCTGCAGGAAATGCCTTTTACTGTGTCTGATGACTCCAGCCATCAGAAGGTTTTTCTGATGTGCTGAATCAAATGACTACAACTTGGAACTACCTGAACCAAAAAGTAAATAGTTCTTCGTGGATTCTGTTTTGCAGCACCACAGTGTCATAAAGCAGAAAGAAAAGATATGAGGCTTGTGATAATTTTTATGTTGTTGGGTCTTTTCCATTCATGAGGTACCTGTGATCATCAGCTATGCCTGAGAGACATGAGTAATCCTCAGCCACACTGCATGATAAAAAGGGATCCTAGCAACATTAGCAAAGCAAATGCAACTTTTTGGTTTTGCTATAGTTTTTTGTAAGGATGAAAGCTAAGAGGTTAACTCTTTTTGATAAAATATCAGTGGGATTCACCAGGTAACCTGAGTTTTTTAAATATACTTTATGTTGATTTTGCTAAAATAATAGCTTTTTGGGTATCACAGAAACAGCATGATAAATTCTAATGTGAGCCATAGCCCACAACTGCAGCAGTGTTTATTCAGGGTAGGAGGAGTTTAGTACATAATTTTTGGAGCTCTGGAGTCACACTGTCGTGGGCTCAAATCCCAGCTCTACAATTCACTAACAATGAATCCATGAGCAAGTGACAACCCTTCCTAAGTCTGTCTACATGTGCAAATTGGGGATAATTATGGATACACTGTCTGAATGATTGGATTCCATATATGAACACAGTTCCAAACAAAAGTAAATAAGACTGTTAAGACAGCCCTTGACCTCAAGGAACTTGCCCCTATGTGGGAGAAACAGAGATGGATACATTTACATTCTGAAAGTTCAACTAAAGGAAGGCATGCCCATTCATAAAGGCAAAATGAATATGGAATAGCTAGCAGCCCAGGGCAGGAAAGGAGACTTTCTAGCATCCTATCTTTTCTTAGTTGGAAGAGAGATGGGGAATCAGCTATAGCAGAAGTCAGGAAACCCTTTCTGTAAAGGGCCAGATAGTAAATACTTTTGACTTTGTGGGTCATTCCCTGTCTGCTGCAACTACTCAACTCTGCCATTTGTTGTGCAAAAGCAGCCATAGATGATACATAAACAAACGGAGTAGCTGTGTTCTAACAAATTCTATTTAGAAAACAGGCCTTAGCCAGATTTGTCCCTCTGTAATTTTCCTATTTCCAAGCTCCTGAGAGAATCCTCTCTGCTAGACTGAATGGGGCCAAAATCTTTGTCCAAAAACAATGGATCCCAAGGTGCTATTAATATTAATTAATCATGAGTGCTTCACCTAACCTCAAGGATTAAGGACCAGACCAGGCAACTTGAGAGATCTGAGATTGTGCCTGGTTATTCCCAGATGACCCCATCACTGAGAATTGGTAGGCCCAGGTGGCCTGAGCATCATATCCAAACAGGAGACGGTGGGAGTGAGAAAAGCCAGACCTCATGATTGGAGATTGCCTTCTGTTTCAGCAAATGGGACTGTGGACAGAGGGAGTTAGCAGAAGGAAAGGATTATGTACCAACTTTCTCAAATGGAGTAAGAAAAGTTGTCATTTCACACTCACACTAATTCAACGATTTGTTTGAATTTCTAAGAAAAGACTCTTATAATGTTTGTATGGGTGTCCAAGGAAATTGGAATATTGATGGGATAGGAAAATACAATGATCCCAAGGAAGCAGAGGAAAAGGGAACAAGACAGAAGAGAGGAGGGGTATACAAAATAAGGTAGGACACCACACATGAAAGGAGAGAAAGAGGGAGAAAGTTGATTTTCTTTTTTTTTACTTTTTCAACTTAAAACTGATTCTACATCTCTCCTCCCTAGATTTTTCTATTTCAAAAGCAAGTATTCTTCAGCTCAAAGGATGTTATGGGACTTAATTCATTTAAATTGCAAAGCATTTCAGGACTCTCAGATGAAAAGGATTATTGAAGTACAAAGCTCAGGTTCATTATTAATAAAATCAGTCCTTCACAGCACAGTCTTCTCCAAATTTATTGACTCCTTGAGAATGCCTTAGGTTATTAGTAGATAGCCCTCATGTAATAAAGGAATCAGGCAAATGTATGTATGTGTCATAACCCCTTTATGAGAGCTTTGAAAATATGATGTCCAATAATAGCTTGAAGAAAACTGTTGGTAGAGGAGCATCTAGCTCTATTGAAAAGTTACATGACAGTGACATTAGTGAAAAGTGAATCACATTTTAAAATCCCAAGGGAAATGTATGTTATTCAGCTCTATACCAAGCAAAGAGCTATGCAATTAGTATTTCTGATATATTCTATGTAATATACTGAGAAGAGGTAAGGGGGAAATTCTGTGGCTCTGTGTTTTCACAGATAGGGATGATTTACATATTCACCTTTTCATTCATTTCTAAAGCATGGATTGAAGAAATTAGGGAATTGAAATGATACTATTACCTTTCTGTTGGCTTATCCTCAAAGTATTTTCATTCCTTTTCACTCATTTTCCACCTGTTCATTTTCTGTCCATCTACATTGTACATGTATTATTTGTAACCCACTGGAAATTTGTTGTGGAATAAGGTGAGGCATAAATAAACATAATAAAATAATACCTTTGTGGTAAAAAAAAAAATTGGTAATGAGTAAAAGTGTGTTCTTTTCTCCTGATGTGCTATAAAGACCAATTTCTGAGACACCAGGGTTTCAAAGAGAGAGTTTGTGCAAGCAAAGGAGGTCAGCAGCCTTGTGACCCCAAAGATTGCCCACCCCCATCTGGAGAAATTCTAATATTTTATAACATCAGGGTGTTAATGACTAATTGTGGTGGAGCTGGGCACAGGTTCTTTCATTAAAAGGCTGAACAGGATGGGGGTAAGTTCCAAACCAGGGTGAATCACAAGGATCTGGGTTAGGGGTATACAGAATAAACGTCAGCTACAAAGTCTTTCATACAGGTATTAAACAGAGGTTGGGTGGAGTGGTTTCCATCACAACAGTAAGCATACACAAGGGTGAGCCTAGCCCAGAGTAACCATAAACAGGGGTGAGACCTGTTTAGAATGACCCTCCAGTGGCAGGTCTAGGCTAAGTCTTGCCAGTTTCAGTTATTTCAGATATTAACCTTTGGCTATTAAGGTCATATAAAGGCACCTATATGATGATTTAGTAATCATAATTATTCATAATTATTTGGTGCTTCTTAACCCTTGGATACATAATAAGCCAGTAGCTACCAATCCAAAAGAACAAGCCCTGTTGAATATTTATGGCAATGTCAAAAACCTCATTGTCTTTAGTTAATCTTTCTGGGAAATTTCCTCAGTCTTGTCTATGAATATTTAGAGTTCCTGTTAGTTCTCTGAATAGTCTTATAGCATCTTGTTCCTATTTCATAGACACAATACCTCACTTACATTTGTGATCATCCATAATTTTCTTCTTCTTCTTCCTGACTTGCTCCTGTTTTCTTCAAGTTTCTTTTTTACTTTGTTTGTTTTTTCTGACTTAGTCTATAGCTTTCAGGTCACGAGACTTTCTCAGTATCTGGTGATCTTTTGCTGCCCATTCATATTTAAGAACAAGGTGTCAAAATTCTAATTGGAGACTGTTTGAAACGCACTGCAGGATTTACCATAAAGTTTAAGCATTCAGGTGGAGGGAGATTTCCTGCTTTTTATATCCACAGGCCTTTCTTAGTAATTTTCCTGAGAGTTTTTTTCTTTTTTCATTATTATTTTTAAAGAAGTTTTAGATTACATAAATGTTATTTCACAAATATAGGGGATTCCCATTTACTTCATCCCCTCCCCCTCCCACACTTTTCCCCAAGAACAACATCTTTCATTGGTGTGGTCCGTTTGTTACAAGTGATGAACACGTATTGAAAAACTGCTACTAACCATGGTCTCTAGTTTACATTACGGTTTACACTTTGTAACATGACTTTTTTTATAGGTTTTGGAAAAATGCATAATGGCCTGTACCCATCACTGGAATGTCATGCAGAACAATTCCAATGCAAAGGGTTGGGTTTTTTACATTTATGGCTAGGTGATTAAAGGGGACCAAGTGTCTCACAATTCAGGATGTAGACCGCACAGTTCAGTGTTTAGATATTCACTTAATTCTTTTGATTTTATAATTTAACTTCCGCTCTACTTTCATTTTTTCTTGATATTCTGGAGCAGGGTTTCTCAACCTCTGCACTTTTGATAATTTGGGGTGGATAATTCTTTGTGGTAGGGGCTTTTCTGTACATTGTAGATGTTAGCAGCATCCATCACCTCTATGTACTAGATGCCAGTAGCACCTCCCCAGTAGTGACAACAAAAAAATGTCTCCAGACATTGTCAAATACTGTCTAGGGGGCAAAATTGCCCATAGTTAAAAACCGTTGTTCTAAAGGAATCCTTCTTATTCAACATCTTCAGGGAATAGAATATGTATCCAGTTTTTTCTTCATATGTGTTTCTGTGTATATGTGTGTGTGCATGTATGTGTGTGTAAGAAGGTAGGGGGAAGGCAGTGATTGTCATCCAATGCAGGAGGGAATACAGGGACCTAACAACATACACACTTCAATCAGTCTTTATGCCTTTACTTACACTTACAGAGAGCTCTTTTTGGGTTCTGTGGAAGAAATTGACTTGTTTCTTGGCTTCCACCTTGAAGACTCCACTCTTCTTTCATCTGCAAAGTCAGTTAAGAATTGTCCATTTACCTTCAGTTACCAAAATTTTCTTTATATATCTTTGCTGTAGTTATTTCCTCTCCTGTTGTATTTATCTTTGAGGGTTGAAAGTTTTTTTTTTTTTTCCTGTAAACTCATGTATTCTCATTTTTGTAAATTTCAAGAAGGAAAAGTTATAAATGCATGTTCTGTCTCTCATGCTTCAGCATGAATTTTCAATATTAAATGCAAATCTTAAAATAATGTCTATATTTATGGCAGATCGCTTTGGACTATGCCACAGAACTTGGATGATTTCCTATGAAATATTTACTAAATCAGGCACAAAATTCTGAAATCATAATAGGAAGCCATTACATATGCATGCAGAGGAGAATAGCTTGTGAAGATGGGTCTGGAAACAACTTAGTTCTAAGCTTTAGAACAAGAGCACATTGCAAAGGCAAGGATTATTGCTCAATTCATTCTGCTTGACTGATTAATTGATTCATTTCATCCTTACAATTGCTCTGTAAAGCAGACCAAACAAGTATTAAAACCCATGGGAAGGTGAGATACAGGGATGTTAAGTGACTTGTTTAAAATTACAGAGCTAGTCTATAGCAGATCCAAACTAGAAGCCTACCTCACTTCTTTTTCAACTACTTTATTCTTTGCAGAATTAGCACAAGACAATGAAGCTCCCATAGCACAGATGAAATAAGACTGTTTTAGAAAGTCAAAGAAGGTAGTGCTATCATGGAATTTTGCCCCTGACAGTACAAAGGCTTGTACAATAGAAATAACCTGTGGCTTCCTGGATGAACTGTGTTCAAACCCTGTGAAGAAATAACAATAATAATAACAGACAACACTTATTGGGAAATTCACTCTGCCTGTCCCTCTTACAAAGTCTTTACATGGTTTAGCTCACTACATACTCACAACTTCTGAGGTAGGGCTCTGAATTAAAATAGAGTGGCTGAAACTAGAATCACTGTCTAAAAGGAATACATGGTTTTGAAAGTATCAGGCTCATCCTTTCATGAAAGAGGAAGTGTAATGAAGTGTTTTGGAACACAAGAATTTCAAAGTCCCATAACCTTGACTTCCCATTGGACTATAAGACTGGTACTACTAATGTAAATTTTCATTCCAGGAATCAAGTGCATGCATTTTTTAGTTTATTAATTTCAAGTTCATTTAGATGGCCTTAGGTTTGTAACTCAAGTCAAGATCCATAAATTTACCTGCTATCTTGCCCATTTGGATGACTCATGGGTTCTTCAAACAGAAATTTCGAAATTATTTTCACCTGTATACAAGTGCATAATAAACCACCTCAAAAATTAGCAGCTTAAAAACAGCAATTCTTTTTTTTTTATCCTGAGGTATAGGGACTGGGGATTTAACACAGGACCTTATCTGTGAGAAGCCGGTGCTCAACCACAAAGCTTCATTGGCTCCCCTGAGTTGATTTTTGTTTGTTTGCTTATATGTTTTTTTCATTTTTTTTATTTTTAGGAGGCACCAAGAACCAAGCCTAGGACCTCTCATATGGGAAGCAGGTGCTCAAATGTTTGAGCCACATCATCTACCCCACAATCATTTTTTAGCTCAGGAGTCTGCTAGTCAGTAATTTGGTGTGGGTTCAATGGTACAATTGTGACCAGGATTGACTCAGCTAATTCCACTCATGTACATGATGTCATCTGGCAGAATGGCAGAGGACCGATTGGTTTAGAATGGATTGGCTGGTATAGTAGGCTGAATATTGACCCCATAAAATGTCCACATTCTAGTTCCCAGAACATTGGAATATATTACCTTATATGACAAAAGGGACTTTCAAATGTGATTAAGTTAAATATCTAGAGATGGGTGCATTATTCTGGATGTCAAAGAGGGCCTGATTAATCACATGGTTCCTTATAAGAAGTAGGCAGAAGAGAAGAATATGATATGATGACAACTGAGACTGGAGTGATAGACTTTGAAGAAAGAAGCTACAAGTCAAGGAATTACAATTGACAATAGCATATTGTTGTAACTGTGTTATTAACAATAGTCCATGGTTTAACTTATGGTTCACTGCATAGTGTAGTGAACCATACTATCATTCCAATTACAAATGCTGTACATTTTAAACTTTAACTTCCCATCCTATATCCCCACCCCATTCCCTGGCAACCTATATTCTAGATTCTAACTCTATGATTTTGCTTACTCTAATTATTTCAAATCAGTGAGATCATACAATATTTGTCCTTTTGTGTATGGCTTATTTCACTCAACATGATGTCTTCAAGATTCATTCTTGTTGTCACATGTATGTGGTCTTCATTCCTTTCTACAGCTAAATAATATTCCATTGTATATATTTACCACATTTTGTTTATCCATTCATTTGTTGATGGACTCTTGAGTTGGTTCCATCTTGTGACAATTGCAAGTAATGCTGCTATGAGCATTGGTGTGTAACAATCTGTTTAAACCCTTGTGTTCAGTCGTTTTTGGGTATATAATAAGTAGTGGGATAGCGGTTAATACTGTAGTTCTATACTTACCTTTCTGAGGAAATGCCAAACTGTCTTCTACAGTATCCTGGCCATTTTACATTGTCACCAGCAATGAATGAGTATTCCAATTTCTCAGTATCATCTTCAACACGTGTGATTTTCCATTTTATTAAGAACAGTCATTCTAATCAGTGTGAGATTGTATCTCAATGTGGTTTTGATTTGCCTTTCCCTGATGGCTAATGATGTTGAGCATCTTTTCCTGTGCTTTCTGGCTATTTATATATCTTATTTGGAGAGATGTCTATTCAAGACTTTTGCCCATTTTTAAATCGAGCTATTTGTGTTTTTATTAAGCTGAAGTGTTTCTTTATATAGTCTGCATACTAAACTTATATCGGATATGTGGTTTCCAAATATTTTCTCTCATTGTGTAGGTTGCCATTTTACTTTCATGATAAAGTCCTTTGAGGTGCAAAAGTTTTTAAATTTGATGAGGTCCCTTTTATCTAGGTTTTCTTTTGTTGCTCGTGCTGCTTTGGATGTAAAGTCTAAGAAACCATTGCCTAACACAAGTCCTGGAGATGCTTCTCTTCGTTTCTTTCTAGGAGTTTTATAATTCCAACTCTTACAGTTAGGTCTTTGATCCATTTAAAAATTTTTTTAGGTCCTAGGAGCTGAGGGAATAAACCTGGGACCTCGTATGTGGAAAACCAGTACTCGACCACTGAGCCACATTGGCTTCCCTGAGTTGTTTTTTGCATTTGTTTTGTTTGTTGTTTGTTTTTGATTTTTCAGGAGGCATTGGGAACCAAACCCAAGAACTCCCATGTGGGAGGAGAGCACTCAACTGCTTGAGCCACATCTGCTTCCACCTTTGATCCATTTTGAGTTGATTTTTGTGTAAGATGTGAGATAGGAGTCCTCCTTTTTTTTTGCAAATATAGATTCACTTTTCCCAGCACCATTTGTTGAAGAGGTTATTCTTTCCCAGTTGAATGGTCTTTGCTACCTTGTCAAAAATCAGTTGGCCATAAATGTGAGAATTAATTTCTGAGCTCTCAACTGATTTCATTGTTCTGTATGTCTGTCCTTGTGCCAGAACCATGCTTTTTGTTTGTTTATTTGTTTGTTTGTTTGATTTTTAGGAGGTATAGGGGATTGAACCCAGGACATTGCACCTGGGAAGTAGGCACTTGACCACTGAGCTATATCTGTTCCCCAATGAGAGTTGTTTTTGTTGTTGTTGTTTTCCATTTGCTTGTTTTGTTTTTGAGGAGTTACTGGTGATCAAACCTGGCACCTCATACATGGGAAGAAGGTGCTTTAACACTTGAGCTATATCCACCCCACCATGCTGGAGTTTTTTGTTTGTTTGTTTGTTTGTTTTTCTATCTGGTTGCATCATAGACTTTTTGGTGCATCTCTACGTTGTACTTGGGGCCTGTGCTGGGCTGTGCAGGGGCTTGTGCCTCACCATGCAGGTCTGGGATGTATTCTTTCTTTTTTAGCAGGAGGTCCTGGGATTGAACCCAGGTCCTCCATATGGTAAACGGGAGCTTAATTGCTTAAACCACAGCCACTTCCACCATGCTGTTGATTACTGTGGCTTTGCAATAAGTTTAAGGTCATTATGAGTCTTAAATGGAAGATCAAATTAGTCTTCCAACTTCATTCATCTTTTTTGATATGTCTTTAGCCAATTGGGTCTCCTTACCCACCCATATAAATTTGATGATTTGCATTTCCATTTCTGTAATGGAAGTTGTTGGAATTTTGACTGTGATTGCATTGAATCCATAAACTGTTTGGGTAGGATTGACATCTTAATGATACTTAGTCTTCCAATTAATGAACACAGAATATCCTTCCATTTTTTTTTTAGGTCTTCTTTGGTTACTTTTAGCAATATTTTGTAGTTTTCTGTATATATGTCCTTTACATTATTGATTAGATATATTCCTAGATATATAATTATTTTAGCTGATATTGTGAATGGAATTTTTTTTTCTTGATTTCTTCTTCTGATTGTTCATTGCTTGTGTATAGAAACACTACTGGTTTTTGGATATTGATTTTGTACCCTGCCACTTCTCTGAATTCATTTATTATCTCTACGACTTTGTTGTTTATTTTTCAGGATTTATTTTGTATATAGGCTCATGCTGTCTTCAAAGAGAGAAAGATTTACTTCTTCCTTTCCAATTTTGATGTCTTTTATTAATTTTTCTTGCCTAATTGCTCTGGCAGGAAGTTTCAGTGCAATATTAAATAACAATGGTGGCAGTGGGCATCTTTGTCTTGTTCCTGAACTTAGTAGAAAAGATTTCAGTCCTTTACCATGAGGTAGGATGTTAGCTGAGGGCTTTTCATATATCATCTTTTTTTTTTTAAGATTTATTTTTTATTTATTTCTCTCCCTTTCTCCTCCCCACCCCCTATTTTCTGCTCTCCTGTATTGATTTTCTGTGCATGTGCATTCTTCTGGGCCTGCTTGCATTCTCAGTGGCACCGGGAATCTGTGTCTCCTTTTGTTGCATCATCTTGCTGCATCAGCTCTCCCAGTGAGCAGCACCACCCATGGTCAGGCTGTGCTTTTTTTTTTTCCTTGTGGGTCAGCTCTCCTTGCAGGGCACACTCCTTGCATGTGAGGCTCCCCTACACGGGGGGGGGGGGGGGGCACCCCTGCATGGCATGACACTCCTTGCAT
Organism: Dasypus novemcinctus; assembly: GCF_030445035.2. Classification (NCBI taxonomy): domain Eukaryota; kingdom Metazoa; phylum Chordata; class Mammalia; order Cingulata; family Dasypodidae; genus Dasypus; species Dasypus novemcinctus. The sequence continues at coordinate 84,245,142 of NC_080676.1, forward strand.
GCATCACCAATGCGTGTGGGCCAGCTCACCTCACAGGCCAGGAGGCCCTGGGTTTGAACCCTGGACCTCCCATATGGGAAGCAGATGCTCTATCAGTTGAGCCACATCTGCTTCCCTCATATATCCTCTTTATCATGTTGAGGAAGTTTCCTTCTATTCCTTGTGGTCTAAATTTGTGTCATATAAACCACTAAATTTGTGGCGATTTGTTACAACAGTAAAAGGAAACTAATACAGCTGGGAGGACTAGAATGACAAGGGTTTCTCTCTCGTCATGTTCCTCCAGCAGGTTAGTCCTGGCTTGTTCCTGGCACTGTAAATGTTGAGAGAAAGAAAGAGAATGAGTGCGTAGGACCAAGGACTTTCAAAGCCTAGGTTAGGAACTGGCACAATTTCACTTCTGCCATATTTTGCTGACCAAAGCAAGTCACAAGCCTAGTCAAGACTCAAAGAGTGAGAAAATGGGAGGAGCTCCAAAGTCACATTACACAATATATGGATACAAGGAGAGGTAAAGAATTCTGGCCATTTTACAATTAATTTACCACATCACCTTTTCCTCAAAATCTGCCTTCCCAATATCCCTGTCTCATTGTGTGACACTACTATCTAAACCAAAAGACTTATAGTCCCCTTCTCCCTCTGCCCCTCTCTACAACTCTACATCAATAGGAGAACCTCTTTGAGCTCCAAAATAATTCTCAAACCTCCACCTTCCTTTTTACACCAGTACACTACACACCTTCATATTCAACCTCACATTACCTCTGGACTATTCCAAACCCCTTCTAATTCATCTTCCTGTCTTTGCTCTTCCCCCAAATCACTCCAACCTCTCTATTCTAGCACCAGGCTCATCCGTATTGCCAATTTTATCATGTAACTCATATTGCTTATGACATTTCAATGATTCCCTATCACCAACAGAAAGAAACTAAAAAAGATCTTCAGCACAGGCTAGACCTTTAATTATATGGCATCTACTAACCTCTCTGTTTCCTCCCTCCCTCCTTCCTTCCCTCTCTCCCTTCCTTTCTTCCTTATGTCCTACCCTTCCCCTTCCGTCTTTCTTCCTTATTTCATTCCTTCCTTCCTTCTCAATATGCATCCTACTCTCTAGCTATACTGAACTTTTAACAGATTCTGTAAACTAGCTATAAAGCCTGGACACATAGATAACCGTATTGTTTTTCAATCATTTATTTTTTAATGCCAGGGCTTAATTCTTATGAGGTATGTTAAATGTGCACATTTAGTCAGTGAAAATTAGAGACACAATTCCTCTAAGGCAGTGCGTTATAGTTGCATGTGCAAGGACTGATGGAAATGTTTCATTAATGCACTGCATTCATTGTAATTTTTTACAGCTCATTGGTCTATGCACCACTAATAAAGTATACTGCATTAAATATTCAATGTGATGTTTTTGAACATGCTATGTATTTTGATGTAATATATAATAAACCACTACTAAACAAGTATTATATTCATCTATGTTTCCAGACATGGATATCATGTATCATGCCCATGGTATTTTATATCTCCATGCTTCCCTGAGTGAAGTGCCTACCCAACTTGATGGTTTTATCTATCCCAATTATCCTTTAGTGCTTGGATCAAACATTTATTTCTTTATGGAACACTTCTTTATCACTGATGAATCTACAGTACCATCACATGCCCCCTCATTCTCTTGACCTTTTGAATTTCATCCAGGAAAAACTGAAATCTCCTTTACAAGGAAGTAATAGCTCCTGATACATACATTATACAAAACTTTACTTCAGCACCACAGATGCTAATATCTCAAGAAAGGTAGAAACATGGTTAGTTGTGGATAAATAAGCAGAGAAGCTAGTCCTCTGAGAGTTAAATTGTCCACAACAGACAGATAAGCTCCTCTCAGATAATAGAAAATTGCAGAAGTTAAATCATGTACTTGAAAGAAGCACTCAATCAAGTCCATCAGCTAGTTAAAAATAACCTTAGAGATGCCATCACTATAACTTTATTCTTTATCTAGGATCTTTCCTTCCCCATTTAAAAAAGTATTCTTCAAACCTTACATTTTCTATAAAATCTTCATCTACTAAAATGCATTTCTATTCAATCTTCACAATTATCTGTACCGAATTTTTCTTTGCATTCATAAGCATTAGTAGGCAGAGACCTACTTTATCTGTATGATATATTCATAAAGTACAGGGTGCATCCACAAATCTTCACATATAATCATAATAACAATAATCTGTATTACAGATGACAGATATAGAATTGCTATTCCAGACCTCAAAATTTTAAATCAGAATAAATAAGGCTTTATGCATTTCATTAAGGCTTTTCTCTCAAATCTGGTTTGTGGAACATACATAACAATCTGCCTATTTCTGGAATCATTTTTTTTCCAAATGAAAATATGTTTAGCAATTTCTAGTACATTTCCACACAAATCTAGTTTGCATTTAGTAAATAAAGTCAGATGTTTTATAAAAATGGTGAATTAGTTTTATGGTACATCAGTTTGTTGGAGTATTACTAAGCCATTAAAATGATGAATTTGAGGACTATACAGATACATAGATAGTACATATACACAGTTTATATACTGTGAAAATGTAATGCACAATATGATATGATTATAAAAATTGTGAACATTATTTGACTCTTTGGTATTCATAAAATTTGGAAGAGACTACAGAACAATATAAATACTGTTTGGTTAGGAAGCTATTTTATTTATATATATAATTATTATATGCATACATATATATATTTGAATTTATTTTAAGGGGGAGTATTTAAAAATGATTGAAATAAACTGTAAACTGCCCAGTCATATAGATTCTTATATATTTTATGTCAATGGAAATAAAAACACAAGTGTAAGGCCAATTTCTCTTTTTTTTTTCCCCCTGTAAAATAAGGACATTGGATAAAATTGTCTCTGGAGTCACTCTGGTCATTCAAACCCTACATTCTAAATTGTTTTGTGACTATATTACCAGATAGTAAAAGATTTCTCTCATTTTCATGACTGCCAGAGGAAATTACAAGCAGTCTTTGGAGTCAAATTGGTTTAAATCATCCCTCCACCACTGAAAATCTTACCTTGGACAAGGTGGATGACCTGCCCTAAGCCTCAGTTTCCTCAGCTGTAAATTGGAAATAGTAATACTTTACTTCACAGTATTGTTGAGGGGATTAAATGAGAGGAGTATAAAGTGGTTTACATGGTACCTGGTACATATTAATTTCTCAATAAATGGTACTTATTTACATAGACCTATCTCAAGGCCACAACTGTTCTGCCAGAAATTTTTTTACCAAAGAAAAGTGAAAGCAAGAATATCCCTAAGAATAGTAATCTATAACATTTAGACCTTTCACGCAACAGAGAATTTCTTTCTAGTTCTCTCAGGAAAGGTTTTCATATAGTCAAGTTTAATCAATGACAAAAGCACGTTTTTGTTTGGTACCTGTAGTAAGTGACCTTTCTGCCAATGGGGCTCTGTGATAGAGTTGCAGATGTTCTGAGAACTCATCGAACATCTGGTGAATTGATTCCTTTTGGTAAAAGGCACTGGAATTTGGAACTAAAGTCTTTAGATCAGATGGGATGTCGATCATTGTACATTCAATATTTAGATATCTGAATGGATCATTTGCGGAGTTTTCATTTCATTCATCACCTTTTTTCTATAGAGAGCATCTAAACTACCGGGCCTATATTTCAAGTATGTCTTGTGTTACCACACTAACTATGATTTTAGTCTGAATATTAAGTGGAGGATAAGGGATTAGGCAATCAAAAGAATGGTTAAAATATGGTCAGATTTCTACCTAATTATATGTCTTACACACATGTTGCAGCCTCACTGTTGGTTTGTTTAGAAAACTCCTCCAATTGACTAAAGGTACAATCAAGGACTTCTGAATCCATGTAGGAGAAAGACATCTTTCTTGTAAGTGGTTGCAGCTCTTTCTCGTAGAGAGATTTGACCTATCCTTACTTCTGCTAGGCCAACTCAGAGAAAAGGCAGCATTCTGAAAAGGAAGATCTGCCTCCCCAGAATTGACATCCTGTGATATAGTGGATTGATTAAGAAAACTAGGAAAATTGAATAGAAATAAAAGACGTAGGCCTGTTAAATTATGAGGTCTCTTTCTAGGAGAACATGAACTGGTTCAACCTATCCATAATTATAGAACTAATTTCTTGAAGTTCTTAGGTGAATTTAGGACTAAGGAAAGTCTGTTCTATGGCTTTTTATTCTGTCCCCTCTCTTTAGGCTAAGTTACAACCCCTCTTTTCAACATCCATAGTTCACTATATCGTAATGATATCTCCCAGATCACATGTGAATTCCTGAGGTTAAGAACCAAAGATTCATTTCTGTTCACTTAATTTCTAGTCCATAGGAAACCAATTATAAACACTTAGTTACTTGCAAGAGGAGAGAAGGCAAACATTTAAATAGGCTCAAAATATTTTGCTGTATCTTCTGAGGTTGATGCTTGGTATGACTACCATGATTTGCAAGAAACTGTCTTTTGTGCCTCAGTCAAAGGCAGAACCTGGGCTGAAGAGTGCATTTTTGTGTGCCCATATCTTTTTCAGATACATGGTTTTAATAATTATTTGGGTTGATTTCCATTAGCTTGAATTATTAGTATAATGCACAGCTTTTATCTAGCTTGCACACTAATTAATAAATCACTTAATTTTTCTGGCCCTCAATTCTATCACCTATAAATTGAAGCCCTAGTGCCTGATTGCTTTAAATACAGGACTCCACTCTCTACAAGTTCCCACCTGGTGATCAAAAGGTTAGATATTTATGGCCACATACTGTTTTTTATAACAGGTTCTCCAGTTCTTTACATAACACCTTGACTTTAGTATTCAGCTCAAAACAAAAGGAGTAAAGAAAGAAGCTGTTTTCTAACTCAGTACTAAAATAACAAGGGTGAGGCTGAAAATAACAAGCTCAGAAAATTGCTTTTTGTGTTTGTATACTTTTTTCCCCAGTTCACCCCATTGTAACTGTTTTTTTTATTATTATTTTTAAGAAAATGTCATCAGATTGGAAAGCTTTCTACTTCCTGCAGGCTGCCTCTTTTCTTTCCATTTCATACCACAGACTGTGTAGTGAAAGCAATTTTAACAGATGTAACTAATGAAGGGCTGAGTGCATGCACGTGATGTAATGTTACTTTGCAACCAGGAGCTCTTCTAGATTGCTTCTCAACTTCTCTCCTGGATTGTTGTAAACCTTGATCACTCTATTATACTGGTTTTCAACTGTGTGAAATAGATGTGGGTATATCATGAAAACTATCTCAGTATGCTGTTACATATACCATAAGTAATTAATACTTGTCCAATATGTTAACATCCCTTTGTTGAGGCACAGTGAACATGAATTCACTGCTATTCCATTAGCCTGTATGTGTCCTTGTGACTGAGTTGCCTTAAATAGCTGGGAAAATAAGCTTAATTCCAACTGCTTTGCTGTGGATTGAAAGACCTCATTCCTCTTGTTTTACTTGAATTAGACTTCCCTCTTAGGAATTCTTCCTTTTTCTGTGAAAATCACCAAACCTCAGCTCTCATCACTTTGAAAACAAAATAAGCAAGGAAACCAAAATGGTTTAATTTTAAAAATGAGAAAATGAGACCAATAATATCTTATCAAAGTGAATGGATTCTATTACTTGACAGTATTACCTATCAGAACAAAATGAAAGGAATGAAATGTACACATTCACCACCATTTCATTAACATACTCTACTCAACTTTTTCTGAGATGTGGGGAAAGACTAATTGCATGTTAGTGTTAGTAATACTATATTCCAACAGGCTAGGCATTATAGAGCAATTCATTTCTCCCAAGACATCTAATTCAGACCATTTTTTGTGAGAGTTTATTGTGAAAATTGTTTATGGCATTTCCTGAAGTACATAAAAGAGAATTACTTGGTTTTCACATTCTTTAACTTTTACTAAATATTCCTTGAGGAATGTATGACATACCAGAAACACTCCCATTATAGAATATTGGGATCTTTAAAGAACATGGAGGTGAAGAAGGTCAACCACCACACCAAGGAGCCAAGAGTGCCTACAACTGAAAGCAGGAGAATTGCATCCAGCATCCATGTGGAATCTAGCCCCCTCTTGATATAGATGTGGAGTGGACACAACCATTCTAAGGTCCACAGGATGAAGGAATAGAGTATGGATTAGAGTGGACTTACTGATATTCTATTCATGAACTATTGTGATTAGTCATTGAAGGAAATGTGGCATTGGTGTGGAGAAAGTGGCCATGGTGGCTGCTGGGGGTAGGGAGTGGGAGGAAGATATGTGATATGGGGGCATTTTCAGGGTTTGGAGTTGTCCTGGGTGGTGCTGCAGGGACAGTTACTGGACATTGTATGTCCTCCCATGGCCCACTGGGTGGACTGTGGGAGAGTGTGGGCTATGGTGTGGACCTTTGACCATGAAGTGCCGCAGTGCTCAGAGATGTATTTGCCAAGTGCAATGAATGACTCATGATGATGGAGGAGATTGTTGTTATGGGGCGAGGAGTCGGGTGAGGGGGTGGGGATATATGGGGACCTCATATTTTTTTTAATGTAACATTAAAAAAATAAATAAAGACAAAAAAATAAAATAAAGAACATTGGAAAATAAAGGGAAGGCAAGCCTTGCTCTCTCCCTATTTTCATACAAATGGAAAATTTTGGAAGAAAATCTTATAAAACACGAGGACTTAAGACATAGAGTAACTTAAAAGCATGGATTTGTGAATCACATACATCATGGTTTGAATTATGGCTCTGCCTTTTATTTTGCTGGGTAAACTTAGATAAATTATTTAATTTTTTGAAGTCTCTTCTCATTTATATATAAAGTGCCAAAATGATTGCATAGTGACAATTTCATGTCATTCAATCTAATTAAAAGGATGTTTATAGGATTGTGTGAAAGACATGATCAAACTTATGGACTATGCCTGGAATTCAGTACTGCTGCTATTACTACTGTTATTAATACTACTTGTTATCTTCATGATCATTAACATCACCAATCAGCAGTAATTATAATCATATTGTCATCATCATCGTTTTTAGCAAGTGAGATGAAATAATGGGTTCACCAAACATGACAGCTTACACTTTATGGAGCATTTTTGGTGTAGGTCAGGAAAGACGTTCAAGACAGAAATGACCTATGTCAGACTTCTAGTGGACCCAAACCCACTTTTAAAATTAGTACCAACAAGGGTACCAAATAAAAATAAGGGATAGAAAGCAATATATAAATATTAAAGCTGTTGAGTATAAACAACTACAATTAGATATAAAAACAAAGAAAACGTTCTTTTAGAAATTTTAGAATTGTTAAAAAGGCAAAATTAAATACAAGAAGGCTTGTTCATAGAATATGAGAATTAGAAACCATGAGATTTAGATCAGGGAGAAATAAAAAAAACTGTACAGGTTTGAAACTACATGTACTCCAAAAAATCATGTTCTTAAAGGTAATCCATTCCTGTGGTATAAAAGTATTGTAAATAGGGCCTTTGATTAGGTTACTTTAGTTAAGGCATGGCCCAGGGTGGATCTTAATCCTCTGACTTGAGTTCTTTATAAATGGCATGAATACAGAGAGAGAGCGAGAAAGACACAGAAGAAAGAAGCCGAAAGTAATAAAACCTAGAAGAGAAGGAAGAACCCAGCAGAGTGCCATGTGCTTGCCAGGTGGCAGAGGAGCCCAGGATCACCTGCAGCCAGTCTTTGAGAAGAAAGGATCACCTTGATGATGCCTTGATTTGGACATTTTTTCTTAGCTTCAGAACTGTAAGCTCATAAGCTAATAATTTTCCTTGTTAAAAGCCAACCCATTTTATAATATTTGCTTTCAGCAGCTTAGCAAACTAAAACAGAGACCATCCAAGAAGTAAAATATGAGTGGTCGAGAAGGAAGAGAATGTTAAATCACAGTAACCCCTTACTCTAAGAGACAGTGAAAAATGAAAGAATATATTTGTTTTAGGAAACAAACTGAAATGATGAATTTCTTAGATCCTATGCACGATTCTCCTTGTAACTCATTACTTATGTTGAATTTTTTATTAAAATTCTCTCTTGAGAGGGAGCCAATATAGTAATAATCCAAACCAAACTGACTTTGCTTCTAAATATCTGGATGACCGTGACCAAGTTCCAAGGTTCTTTTGAATGTAATATTTTATGATGGCACTTGAAATACAATATTTTTGTAAGTAGTAAGCTACTTTCCAATTTAAACCTGTGGCTCTTATTTTTATTATTCTAAAAGTAGAAAAGAGTGCCTTAGTTTCTGTTTAATATAGATTCAGAGACAGTTTCTTCCAAGTGAGTGTTCAAGAAGCCAAGACAAAAATTTAGGAAAGGTTATGCCCTGGAAGAAGAAATGAAAACATGTTTTAAAGGTCAAGAATGTTTAACATTGTTATGCTGATTCTGGTTGGTTTCTGGGGCCCAATGTGACAACAGTTGGCTATATTAAATACGAAAATTTTCTCAAAACTCTTGACAATTTTGACTGGTAAATCACAGGGCTACAAGGCAGTTTCATATCTATTATGAAGTCCCAGTTTTTTAATGGTGAAGTAAAGTGTGGAGTGCAGAGGTGGTGTGTGGTATGTAAGAGTATGTTTGTGTCTATGTGAGGGAATGGACTGTAAGGAAATTGTGACATTAGTTCCTGATCTTTTGAACTTCTTCCTTCACTACTCTTCTTCTGAGACATCTGGGAAGAGGCTGTGGAGAATTATTTTTCCATTGAGGGTGGTAGATTAAGAAGAGAGTATCCTGGAAACCAAAGGGTAAAGCAAAAAATTAACATCTCTAGAAACACAATCAAGGAATTCATCAGTGTTACCTTAGACTAAATAAAGTATTTTGTAAAATAAGTAAAATTGATTTCCTATAAAGAATACTGGTTATACCTCAAATCTTACTTATAGGAAAAAGTACATAATACTCCTCCTGCATTAACATAACAGCCTTCAATTCTTCCCTCTTTATTTTAATTTATATTTTCTTTGAAATTACTCATGCATGTAGTTTGAAAATTTAAGTATTACTTCAAGCCTATGAAAACAAAACATTCTCTTCCTTTTCCCCAAGCTCCCTCCATTTACATTCCCCAGAAGCAATCACTTTCATCTCTTTTGACTGAGCGATTTTGTAATTATCTCCATATTTCTAAATGGTATCTTATGTTGCTTTTGTTTTCAATTTTATGTTATTAATTGGCTTCCCACTATAGCCAATGATTCATGATATACATACTTTCTCTCACTCCAATTTCAATATGGGTATAACATACTTTTGGAATATATCAATAATCAACACATTAATGTAGAATTTGCAGTGTGTGAACAATTTTGACTATGTAGTCATTCACTGTTGAGCCATGTCACCTGCTTGGATCTTTTCCACTTTCTCTCATCAGCTGAGTCATTTTTTTTACCACTGGGCCTTTCTGCTTTCTAGTTTCAAATTACTATTATGCTACTACTACTATTGCTAATATTATTATTAACTATTATATATTTATTAATATTAATATGATAGGATCTACTCAATGATATCAATATCATTTAAAGTTCATAGTTAATAGTATTTTTTATATTAATCAACTAATATCATCAATGAAAAATAGTTGTTATTATTTGCCATGTGTTGCCGCCTTTCTCCACCCCTCCTCCCCTTCCAGCCCCCACTGTCCTTCCCGCCAGTCCCGCCCATATTGCCAACCCACAATCTGCCCTCTTCCCCAGTAACTGCTTACCTCAGGTCTATCCATCAGCTTCAGCCTGTCCACAGCCGCCCCTTAGCCAACCCTCCCTTCATCACACCCCTCCCTCTACCCAACCCTATATAGCTAAGTGTACTTCCGTAATAAAGCAGACCTGTTCTTGCGCTCAAGCGGTCTCCGTGGTTTTTCCCCAACCGCGCGTCCCCCACGCCTGGAGAACCGGTGCTCCCTCTTGGGGCACCCCCCGCCGGCTGATCGGCAGGAGCAAGCCCCCCCGACTCTTGGGCCTGAGCGAGGACGAAACCCCCACGCTCTGCTACAACTGGCGCCCAATGTGGCAGCTCCTCCCCCGGCCCCTCTCTGCCGCTGCTGCTGCTGTGATCGTCCTCCTCTCCAGGTAGGGACCCCTCGCCCGGACGAGCCCCAAGGGACCCCTAGCCGTCGTCCTGTCCCTATCCCGTCATGGGCGCCTCTTTGTCATTGCGTCAGGCGCCACAAGTCAGGGCCCTCACTGCCCTGCTCGATGCCAATGGAGTCCGCGTCTCCTTGCGGCAGCTCCAAAAGTACTGGGATCTCTTGCTCCCCTTTAATCTGTGGCTCGCCACCTGCCAACTCTGGAGCCCGGACACCTATTCGTGACTCATAGATCGAGTCACCTCTGCCATGGAACACGAGAAACGCACCTTCCCAACAGGCCTCTTACCCGTTCTCGTTGCCATTCGCGCTTGTCTCCTTGGCGCCCCAACCGAGGTCGTTTATGAAGCTTCTCCCAAACGGCCTCTAGACTGTGATCCCGATGAGCCCGCCGACACTGACTCTCTGTCTAACCAACTTGCTGCCGCTCTCGAGTGCGAACCTCCCCGCCCGAGCTCCCCGCAGCAGACAGAAACCACTCCTGCCGCTCCCCAATATGGTGGACTTCCGCCTTCTTCCCCCACTTCTGCCCAAGATGGCACGCATCCGGCTTCTTCTTCGCCGGTGTCCTCCTCCCGCCTCTACCCGCCTCTTCCTGCCCAGTCAGCATCCGGTTCGGGCCCGGAAACTGCATGGTCGCCATCTTCCGCTAAACTGGAAATGCCCCTCGTGCCATCTTGTCGGCTGCCAGATGTCGCTGCTCCGCCATCTTCGCCGGCGCCTGGAAGGGTCCCGCCGCCATTTTGTTGTCCCCCGGAAGCCGCTAAGCCGCCATTTTCTTACCCGTGTTCCGCTTATCCCTTGCCACCGCCGTACGGCAATAGCCCTTCACCTGCCTTGGCTGCTCCATCAGTCCCCGGTGCCACGTCTTCTCAAACCCCCCAGCTGTATCCGCTAAATCTGCAGCCCATGCCGCAGCGACCCCAAACTTGGCTACCCTTTACAGCAGAAGAGGTCAGGACCCTCCGCAAAGCTGTGAAGGAAGACGGAATTGGCAGCCCTTATGCGCAGCAACTACTTGAGGAGTTGGGGATCCAACTCGTTCTCCCATATGACTGGATTGCGCTAGCCCGTGCCATCCTGACGCTGGGTCAATTTATTGAATGGCGCGCCCATTACCAAGCGGCTGTTGACCGGCAAATCGTGGAAAATGCCCAGGCCGGCGTCCTCGATCCCTCCGATGCATACACGGGCACCAACAATTATGCAAACCCTCGTTCTTATCTCGAAATTGACCCAGGGTTTTGGCACCGGGTAAAAGTCCTCGTCCAGCCGTCATTCTCTCTAGTTTCCACCAAGCAGTCCACCAAGCTCGCGCAGCTGCTTCAGGACTCCAATGAGACCTTCCCAGCATTTGTCACCCGCGTCCTGGAAGCTTGTCAACGGAAAATTTCCAGCGAGGATGCCCAATTTGCGTTAGCCAAAGAGTTAGTCATTGACGGGTGCCTTGCGCCGTTCCGGGCCGTAGTCCTTCCCATACGCGACAAGGCTCTGCACGAATGGGTCCTTGCTTGCCGTGACGTCGACCCACAAGTCAAAACACTCACTACTGCCTTTGCCTCTGCCATGGCTGTTTCATCCGGCCCCACTTCCATCTGCTTTTGGTGCGGCCAGCCCGGCCACTTCGTCCGCGAGTGCTCCCAGCCAGGCCCAGCGCCTCGCTCAGACCCGCCGATGCGATGGCCAAGGGGCCCTTCTACGCCGTGTCCACGTTGTGGGAAAGGATATCACTGGGCCCGCGACTGCCGTTCCACCCAAGGTTCCCAGCAGCCTTTAAACTCCCAGCGGGGCAGGCCTCAGCCCCACCCCCAAGAGGCCCTCAGAAGAATTCCCAAGCCATAATGTGGACAATGCCCATCACGCGCCACCAGAGACCCTCATTAGAGCTCAAAATCGATGGGCAATGGCTCGATGGGCTCCTGGATTCTGGCGCTGAAGTCTCCTGTGTTCACTTCAAAGTCGCTGCGTTCAATCACTGGCCCCTGGAAACTGGCCCTCAAGTCATCAGCGCCACTGGGGCCGCCACCTCCTGGAAAACATCCCAGCCTCTGCATTGGAGCGACTGAGAAGGCCACGAAGGCCAAATTCGCCCACTCGTCCTTTCGTCTGTCCAAACCATCTTATGGGGGAGAGATGTCCTCAGCCAGCTAAAGGCCTGAATCACCACAGAAGCCTTCTCAGCTGCGCTGCCCCCCCCCCCTTCTAGGGGCCACTGCTCCCATCTCAAAACCTGATCCTATCCCTCTGGAATGGGACACAGAGGAGCCCATCTGGATCGAGCAGTGGCCCTTGCCAGCTCACAAGCTGCAAGCTCTCTCTGCCCTCGTCGAAGAGCAGCTACAAGCAGGGCATATAGAGTCATCCACTAGTCCCTACAATTCACCAGTCTTTGTCATTAGCAAAAAGAACACCGGCAAATACCGCCTTCTCCATGATCTCCACGAAATCAACAAGCATATCAAGCCAATGGGGTCACCTCAGCCAGGATGCCCGCATCCCACCGCAGTCCCCCAGCATTTTCACGCGGCGACCATCTACATCAAGGACTGCTTTTTCTCTATTCCTCTTCACCCGCGAGACTGTCCGCGATTTGCGTTTACAGTCCCACGCACCAACAACCAGGGCGCAGCGCTTCGATTCCAATGGCGAGTGCTACCGCAACGTATGCGGAACAGCCCAACCATATGTCAGCTCTATGTCAACCATGCCATTGAGCCGCTGCACTCAAAGTTTCATCCAGAGCAAACATACATTCTCCACTATATGGATGACCTTCTCTTAGCAGCAAGCTCCAGCGCGCTCCTCAATGACCTGCTCTCTGCAGTGATGACAAACCTTTCAAGCCTCGGACTTACCGTGCAATCAGACAAAATAAACCTCCAACCTCCTTTTCAGTTTTTGGGCTTTCATTTTCATCACTTCATTCAGCCCACAAGCCCACAAATTCATGTCTCTCACAAGATGACGCTGACTGAACTCCAACAACTTTGCGGACAAATCAATTGGCTTCGCTCGGCGCTGCCCATCACAACAGCGCAGATGCAACCCCTCTTCGAGCTCTTGCAGACCAAAGACAGCTCACCAACTGCAGCCACCCGCAGCATCACCATCACTCCTGCTGCTCGAGAAGTCGTCCAGCAAGTTAGCGCCGCTCTGCAGCAGTGCCGCCTGGAGCGGTTCTCCCCTAACCTTCCAATTTTGGCTTTAGTTCTGCCAACGCCAATCACTCCCACAGGTCTCTTGTGGCAAGATGGCCCTCTCCTTTTTCTGCATACGTCAAAGAGCAAACTCCCGAAAATCTGCCCTTTTACAAGGGCCTGGATCGCGCTGGCCACTGACTTAGTACTTCTCTCCATACAAACGTATGGCATCCCGCCACACACCATTGTTTGGCCTTTAGATGCCAAGGAAGTTACCTCCCTCATCATGAACAATGCCCAAATGCAGAGCCTGGTAGAGCTCTTTCGCGGCTCCTTTGACAACCACTATCCTCATCACCGATTGCTGCAGGGAATGTCTCAATTGGCGTTTTCCAACCCGTTCCGTCCATTGCCCGCACGGAACCCGATCCCTTCTGCTATCACTGCCTTCACAGATGCCTCAAAAACGGCGTTTGCTGCCATCATATACACTCCTGAGAATCCTGAGCCACGGCAACTGCTGTTCGCAAATGACTCTTCTGTTCAAGTGGGCGAGCTTCTAGCTGTCGCTGCAGTCCTCAATCTCCACCCAGACCAGCCTCTCAACATCTTTACTGACAGCCTATACACTCTTCAGGTGTGTCGCAGCCTCCCGCTTGCTACTTTCCTACCAGGTGACTCAAACATCGATCGGGCGCTCGCCTTCGTACAGAGACTGCTTGAGGCGAGGCAGCAGCCCTGGTTCATTGCTCATATCAGAAGCCACTCTGGCCTACCAGGACCGCTGGCTCAAGGGTATGACCTCGCTGATGCTTCTGTGTCAAGCCGCCAGGTAAACCCGGTCCTCCTACATGAAAACCCTGCCGACGGGCCGCGGCTTGGAGACTTTGTTAATCAAGCCAAGCTCCTGCATTCCCAATTCCACTTCTCCGCGCAGTCCATCCAGAAGCTCTTCCCAGACCTTCCCATTGAAACTTGCAAACACCTTGTTCGAGCGCCATTGTTGCCACTTGGGCCTTTGCAGCCTCAGGGTGTTAACCCCCGCGGCCTCCGCCCCAACTCAACGTGGCAATTAGATGTCACTCATGTCAGCGCCTTTGGCCGCCTCAAATATCTTCATGTAGCAATTGACACCTTTTCGCATCTGTGCTATGCAGTCCCTCTTGCGGGAGAAAGTGCTAAACACTGCGTCCAGGCGCTTCGCCAAGCTATTTTGTTCATGGGAATTCCATGGGATCTCAAAACCGACAACGGACCAGCATATCGCAGTGCCGCCTTCGCCAGCTTCGTGCAGATGTATCACATCACGCATCATTTTGGCATTCCATACAATCCACAGGGGCAAGGAATCGTCGAGCGCACTCACCAACAGCTCAAGCTACTTATTCAAAAAGAAAGGGCCTCTTCTCCCCACAAGGCCCCAGCCGACGTCGTGACTGCCTGCCTCATTCATCACAATCTCCTAACCTTCGATGACCATGGACTCTCCCCCACCCATAAGCACTGGGGACCCATGTGGCAGCCCTCGCAAGTTCCCCTTGTCCATTGGAAAGACCCTGCCACAAATCGTTGGCAAGATCCAGCTCCCCTCCTAGCACAGGGGAGGAGCTTTGCTTGTGTCTTTCCAGAGTCTGAGCCGCAGCCGCTCTGGATTCCTGGGCGCTGCATCCGGCCTGCCACTGACCCACTAGTTCCACCGAACGATCAGCACCCTATGCCTTCGATGAGAGATAATATCGACAGTGGGTATGGCCCAGATGTCTCCCCGTTCACCCGGATCCAGCACCAGCCATCATCAAGATGCCGCACCATCAGATGATGCCTCCATACAACCTCGCAGCCGTTCTCTTTGTCCTGGTTCCCCTCGCTCTCCCAGCTGCTGCCAACCTGAGTCATCAGCCCTTCAATTGGACCCTCTCCCTCTTGACCTGCGAGGGCTGCCATGAACAAAAAAGGCTCCTCGCCTCAAACGTAACCGCCTCCGCCCCCTCTTTCACAACTGATGTTGCCAACCTCACTGGACGCACGAACCTTCCGTCTTATGAGTGGGGGGGACACAACCCCGCTGCCACAGGTTTCTACATGTGCCCATCCTCCGCCAGAGGATGCCATGACCCAGCGCACTATTACTGTCCTTCCTGGGGGTGCGAAACCATCGCCCACGGATGGTCCAGCGCCCCTAACAAAGACCCATACCTCACTCTCCAGCGTAATGCTACTCGATGGAACACCATCACACTCACAGTCAAAGACCCCAACTCCGACCTCTGGTTACGAGGCCGCATGTGGGGAGCCCGCCTGTATGCAGTAGGCTACGATTAAGGCGCCATTATCACTATAAAAAAGGAGCCAATTCACACACGTTCCACCCCAGTGGGCCCAAATCAAATTTTCAATCCTCCAAAAGCACAGCCCCCTTCTCTGCCCCGCTCCACCTCGCCCGCTCCTTCGCCCAGCACCCCCCTCGCCACTGCCTCCCTCAGTTCCCACAACCCCAAGCCTCGCTTACCCCCTACTCTGTACCCCAGCCCCCTCCCGTCGCCACCCTTTTAGGTCTCGCTGGAGCAGGCACAGGGATCGCCGCCCTTGCCCTCCGGCAGGCGGTCGATCAAGATATTACCTATCTCTCTCCTCCTGTGCCTGCTCCCATTCCTAGGCCCCCTTATCATTATCCTCTTAGCCCTCACTGTGGGCCCCTGGGCCATCAGAAGGATAGTCCACCTTGCCAAAGATCAAGCCAATGCAGTGTTCAGCTCCTTTGTACAAGTCCACTACCAACGCCTCGCCACCGCTGAGTCCCCCCCCAGCCGTCCACCTCGCCCCTTCCGCCCGCACCACCTACTCCAGACCGCACGCCTATAGCTTCTTGTCTTCCTTCCCTCACTTCTCCCCAACTGTTCCTCCCCCTCGGGTGGGGGGTCCAGGGACATCACGAGCCCGTTTCGCTGGCAAGGCTCGGCGCGCGCCAGGCGCCGGAGTGCGCCTACCCTAATGGCGGGCACATGCGTCCTGGCCAGATGCTATGTCGTCCGCTCACGGCCAGCCGGTCCTCGTGGTCTCCCCCCACCCCTCGTCCTATTCCAGTACCCGTCCTTATACCCTCCTTTTCCTCCTCCTCCTCATAATCCTTGTCTTTTGTTGCTGCGCACACTGAGTTATTCACACCCACAGTGCGCACCAAAACTTGTTGCCTCTATTTCCTTTTAAAAACAAAAGGAGCAATTGTTGCCACCTTTCTCCACCCCTCCTCCCCTTCCAGCCCCCGCTGTCCTTCCCGCCAGTCCCGCCCATATTGCCAACCCACAATCTGCCCTCTTCCCCAGTAACTGCTTACCTCAGGTCTATCCATCAGCTTCAGCCTGTCCACAGCCGCCCCTTAGCCAACCCTCCCTTCATCACACCCCTCCCTCTACCCAACCCTATATAGCTAAGTGTACTTCCGTAATAAAGCAGACCTGTTCTTGCACTCAAGCGGTCTCCGTGGTTTTTCCCCAACCGCGCATCCCCCACGCCTGGAGAACTGGTGCTCCCTCTTGGGGCACCCCCCGCCGGCTGATCGGCAGGAGCAAGCCCCCCCGACTCTTGGGCCTGAGCGAGGACGAAACCCCCACGCTCTGCTACAGCCATGATTTCCTATACCATGGTTTTTATTCTTGTGTCTTTATAACACTTTTTTCTGTTTACTCTTGCTTTCATGAGGTTTTAGCATTGTGTTGTGCTTTGGCTTCTGTTTTTCTTCCCCAAGGAAGTGAGTGTTGGGAGCTTATTTGCATTAGTAGCTTGTTTATGTTAGTAAACTAATATAATGATTATTATGTCTAATGGAAATGTATTTCCAGAAAACCTTGCAAAAAGTAGTTTGTTTTTTTTTAATTAAGAGAAAAAGTATATCATAATTTTTAAATTAAGGGAAATAATTGTTTCCATTTATTTGGCATTAGTGACATAACAGGTACTGTACCTGGTTTATATAGTGATTTTTAAGATTTATATTTTAATTTAATTATACCCACCCCTACCCCACCCCACCCCATTGTATTGCACTCGCTGTCTGCTCTCTGTGTCCATTTGCTGCGTGCTCATCTTCTTTAGGGGATACCGGGAACCAAGTATGGGACCTCCCATGTGGGAAAAAGGCACTCAATTGCTTGAAACATCTCAGCTTCCTGCTTTGTTATGTCTCTCATTGTCTTTCCTCTTTTGTGTCTCCTTGTTGCATCAGCTCATTGCACCTGCCTGTCATGCCAGCTCATTGCCTTGCTTTTCTTCTCCAGGGGGTACTGAAACCAAATGCCCTCCCATGTGGTAGGTGGGAGCTCAATTGCTTGAGCCATATCTGCTTCCCTATGTAGTGTTCTTATTTCAGTCTCATAATAACTTTACATGGTAGTTATCATTTTTATTTTGTAGGTGAGAAAACTAAGGATTAAAGAAGTAACTTGCCCAAAACACAGCTTTTAAATGGCAGGGCTAAAATACAAACCTTGTACTCTCTGTACTATATATTATAATAAGATGGGAGTGGTTATGCCAAGGCACAGTTTCCATTCATGTTGTTGGAGTAATATAAATTGATATAATCCCTATGTAGGGAATTTGGCAATATTTATCAGTATTAAAAATATGCATATTCATTGACTCAGAAATTCCATTTCTAAGCATTTATTCTACAAATAGAGGTACATATAAGTACAATGGTGTGATATCATTTATAATAACAATTGAGAACCATAAAATGGTATACTATGTAGCTGGAAAATGATGATGCTTTTTATGTACTGATATGAAAATATCTGCTAATTAAAAATAAATAAGCAAGAATAGTAAGACCAAATAGAAATCAAATGCTACTTTTACATTTATGTTAAAATGGAGGATAGGACTATATTCAAATGTGCTAGTATTTGCCTCGTTGAAATCTCTCAGGATATCCAGAGACTTATAGGTGCTGGGTGCTGAGAAGAGGGTGGATGGGTCACAGGGATAGGAATGTGACTTTATAGAATGTAACTTTATATGTGTGTGTGTGTGTATATATATATATATATATATATTTTTTTTTTTTTTTTGCCAGGTGGGTATAATGTTCAAAACATGCTGAAGACCCTGTTTCCGTTTTTAGAAATTAATTTATGGTAAAGTGCTTACACATAAACAATGGCTTATCATGCCATACAAAAAATGATACCAAGATTTTAGATACATGCCTGAAGATATATGTGTTATGTGCTTTAAAACTCTTTTTCTGAAAATCATTTGATACTGAGGTAATTTAGGTAAACTTTAGGAGTTACCAAAGACATAAGCTAAGCAGAAGAGTAACATGAATTGGGAAATGGATGAAGGAGATAGTGCTTTTACCACAAGTCTGCCTACATCAATGCAGCTATAGCTGCATGTTTAGACACACTCTTGAGCGTTTCAATACCCTAGCAAACAAAGGCATCCTCTAAATGAATCCCTTCAAACCTAACCTGGAACCTGTTTAAATGCTCAGAGCTGCCTTGGCCAAGGTTTAACCCCACTATGATTGATTGGACCTACCAAGTGTGTTGCCTAAGGTTGGAGCTTCTAGGACAAGTGAAATTAAAAGCATAAACTCACAGTAGGAAGGCATATGCCCACCATTCTGATATTTTTTACCCTTGCTTTGATCATCTTGCCCATTTGCACCTGTTGATTTTACTCAGACACATTTTCTGCAGTTTTGGACCACTTTCTCATAATCCACAAATGGGTTTTCTTATGAAATCTGAAACTCAAAACTGCAAAAAAATCTGTAAGCATTCCAAATAGATTTTCCATTCTTACTCTCTTACAATAGAGCTTACCACATTAGAGATGTCTGCTATTATTTTGACTATGATTATTGATAAATATAATAATGATCACTGGTTCTGCTATTTGTCTTTGGAATATTTTGCTTCTATATTAGAGTCTTGATTCTGCAGCAAAAATACCTGCCTATTGGATTTAATAATCTTTAGGTCAGTCTGATCAATACTGCACTTATGGCTGAAAATGCATGTGTTATAAATCCTTTGATTTTCTTATATTTTATAAAGTACCTTCTCTCCATATAATAAAATAGAAATATTGTAGAGCAGGATCATGTGTACAATTTTCCTTAGGTTGTCCAAACTTTAGAACCTAATGTCTTATAAAGTGGAAATTCATGGTTTTTTTTATTCCTCATGGCAAAAAAAAACCCACTTATCTATGAAGATGTAATAAAGTTAGGGAGGAATAGTACTTAAAGAATATGCAGTAAACCCTCCTGGTATCTGTTAGCTATTCATAGGGATGCAATGGCACCTTATAGTACAAATAATTTAAAGACCTAGATATCCATCCAGACTTCTTTCATTATTTTCTTTCACAAGAAAGACCATACTTGGGTCTACAATGCCAGTAGATTGGCCTTACCAGAATTTGGTTGCCTGTTTTAGAACATACCCTGCCCCCCCTCCAAAAGTTATCTTACTGTATACAAAGTGTGTGCCAGCTAGACAGAGAGAGGCATGTTTTTTAGAAACTATAAGCAGGGATGACCTTCCCATCACAACAAGGAATCCATGTCTCAATATAGCCATTTATTACCATTAACATAACTCAACAGATTTGGATCAGCTAATGTTTAAAGGCTTGTGTTAGCAATTAGAAGAAACATGGAATTTCTATTCATTATTTTATAGACATGTGTTCTTGTAGACCTCTTGAAAATGACACACAAAAGAATTGACTGAGAAAAGGACACACATTAAAATAATAGAAAACTCCCTATTATGTGTCATACATAGTTTGTTTTTTTTTTATGGCTGATAGATGAAACCCCATAGTGAATAAAGTGATGCAACTGCAGTCAACATCAGTCTATGACTATGGAATTAGCATGCTAAAGACCAAAGAAAGTAAAGCAGAAATGTACACACAAAAATTTTTATATTTAATTTGAAGACATACAAACCATTAAATGGTTTAGTTATTTGATTTTGTTACTCCCAGATTCTTGCCAAGCCATCTGTAATTATGAGTCTTGGTTGATTGGTTTTTATAGAAATTTTCTTGTTTAAGGAGCAAGTGCTGCTCAGTTTTACCTATGCATTTGAATATGCAGTTTATGTACAATCTGATCTTTCACTGGAGAGACTCTCCACTGATAAAGGAATATTATTGATTAGTCAGCTATATAGACTCCCCTTGAATCAGTTGTTATGGGAAAAGGAGTGGGTGAAATATGTATAGACTCGAGCTCTTTATGGAAAAGGCTGAAGCAATTATCAGTAGGAGAAGTGGGGAAAATAGTTACAAAGAAATTCTTTCTGGAAAAAAAAATCAATAACCAGAAAATTACCCTTTGAACTCATTGTCATAGAAAATCTATTTAATAATATTCTCTTTCCAGAAGACTAATTTTTAAATTGACTTATACTGCCTGGTGATCTTTTTCACATGAGTGAAAAAGAAACCCACAAGACATCATTCCTAAGAAAAGGAAAAACAATGTTTATCTTGCTTTCAGCATAAAATTTTTTTTTGTCTTATAGAAAAAATTGAAATCTTCTCTAATACATTCAGAAATGTTAAAGATTTAACTTTATGCAATATACTTATCTTTACATAAATGGAAAAGGAATCAAAGAGTATATGAGTTCAAGTAGAGGAAAATAATAAACTGTAGAGAAAAGAGTTACTGTATATCATTTATATTTAGTACTAAGAATTAAGAAATATAGCAATACCATTGTTATCTGGGAATGCATTTTTGACCATTTCAGGCATCTTAAAAGATATATATATATATATATATATATATAAAATGTATTCTTTTTCTTAGTGGTTTTAAAGTCAGCCTTATTGGGGTATACTTTACATACAATAAAATTCACTAATTTTCAGCTGCTCATTTTGATGAGTATTGACAAATTCTTAAAGCTGTGTATCCTCAACTGCAGTCTGATATAGAACACTTCCATTAACCCTAAGAGTTCCTTTATGCCTCTTTGTAATCATTCTCTGGCCTTCACCCCCAGCTCCTGGGAGCCAGTAATCTTTTCTCTGTTACTATGGTTTTTTTCTTTTGTAGAATTTCATATAAATGGAATAATGCAACATATTGTGCTTTTTGTCTGGCTTCTTTCATTTGGCATACTGTTTTATAGATTCATCCATAGCGTTGAATATATCAGGAACTAAAATATTTAATTGCTCAATATTATCCCATTATATGGATGTAATGCAAATTGTTTATTCATTCATCAATTGATAGACATTTGCATTGTCTCTAGCATTTGGCTGTTATGAATAATATAACTATGAACATTCAAGTACAAATCAGTTTGTGCTCGTGTTTTCATTTTGTTTGCATAAATAGTTAGGACTGGAATCCTGTGTCAGATGATAAGAGTATATTAAACTTTATAAGAAACCATAGTTTCTTCCAAAGTATCTGAACATTCCAACTGTTCGACATCCTCACCAATACCCTAAATAGTTCTAGACCAGTCAAATGTTTCAACCATGAGCCATTCAAGAATTTCACTTTACTATAACTATGTTTTGCAAACGATATTTGGTTACTGTAAGCAGTCTGATTTTATTTTCTAATCGTTTATTCTTGATAAAAAATAAAAGTGTGTGTCTTAACTACTAACCTAATTACACAACTGACTAGTAATTATACCTATAATTTAAAAAAACATTTCATGGTTTTGATACACATATACAAACCACATGAATATCTAATTTTGCATTCTTGGTTTATTTATTTATATATAAGGACACAGTGGATATATGGTACAAAGTTGTATGATTTTCTCCACCAAGTAGCAGCAGCCTGAAATTAGAAGGAAAGCTGGTTGAAGGATTAAACTAAGTTTGAGGTTTTGCCAAGTAGGTGAAACTGACACAAAGCAAGGCAGGGTATTGACTTGTAGTGGTTGAACTTTTAATTTAATTGGCACTGGGTACGACAGAAAGGTTTATGGGTAAATAGACTCTACTAGGAGATGGGCCACATTTGGTGATCGTTTGGAGCCATTAGACAACCATCACCCTTGGGCACCAATGCGACTTTGCCTTTTCCTTTCACCTTTCAAACTATTTTGCAGCAGAATCTATGGCAATAAATAAATGGCTTCAGAAAAAGGAGGTAAAATGTATTAGTAATACTAAACTTGTATTTAGAAGGAAGACTGAAATGGTCTAAAACTGTTAGGTTTTACCATTTTATTTATTCATAGCTTGGTCTCGATCTTTTTTCATGTTTATTCAAAACAGGTATAGTAAGTTAATAGATGATTAAAACTCAAGAGGCTACAGACATTAAATGAGGTCATATTAGAAATGATGCTCACTCTTGAGACAACAGTTTTATAAAAGATAAAAAGTAAATATATTTATGTTTTCTGTGTGACTCACTGATTTTGTTTCATTTCTAAAACTTTGCGGTGGCCTCTGCTTCCCTTCTTGAAATTAACAAGCATTTTATTTCCATCCATGATATTTAGCTAAAAGCTGGTTTTTCAAGGACTTGTACTAGAGGAAACTGTAAAGTTGCAAATATTATTAATACATTGATTCAACCTTTCAGATTAGCACAGGAACATGGTCCAAGGTCACCAAATAAATTACACTGCATCAAAAAAAAAAAAGAAAATTACACCCTGACATAGTATGATTTTAATAAAAAATGAAAATAGGATTTATGACCTCTTTTCTTTGGACTTCTAATGTTCATTGCCAAAAGGTGAATCCCTTCTGTGACATTAAATGTGATATGGGCTATAGAAAATGTTGTGGACGAATTCACTTGCCAAGAAATGAGGCAAAATGTATACAAGCAGGTATTTTCATATCCATCTGCTATCACAGGAAAGCCAAATATGTTTGAGGCACACAAACATATTAGGTCAAATAAGTTCATTTTTCCCTGGGCAAAATGGAAACCTAATGAACAAATGAGATGCAAGTCTATCAGAGTGTACAGAAGGAAAGTAACATGGTGGAATGGAAAGAAGTAACAATCATTTGGATTGTACGACTGAAAAATGATTGAATATAGTTGTTCTATGAGCCATTGATGGACCACTATCAATCTAGGGGGACGTGTTGTGTTGAGTGTCTAGTAAAACACCTCTAAATATAATATTCATGAATGTTCTCATTAACGGACCACAGAACCAAGAAAAGAAACATGGAAAGCGAAATTTAAAGATGTCACAAGCATAAGGACACTGTAAAATGATGTAGGTTTGGTCAACATACATTATGCCCTTATTATATTTGAAAAGTGGTTAAAACCAATGAGATGAAATCCATTTAGTATAAACATAAAATGGCTCAGTGATGACAGAAATTAGCAGATGCCTTCATTCAGAATGACAAAATCTGAGACAGACTCCGTAGGATGGTTGGATGCATGGATTAATGAAGCTGTTAATAAGATAGCATTTTACTAAATATATCATGGAAGAATATCTCCTCTGACACTGAATATATTTATTTAGACTTAAAGAGAAAACATTATTTTGCAAACTCTGAAATGTCAAGATCTAGTGCATCAAGAGAATACCTCTTGCTGCTGTTCATCAACTATTATTAAAACTCTTAAGGACAAAATCAGACATGGTACAGCATAATTAATAGAGAATTTTTTCTAATTCAAGCAGTCTTTGGGTTTAATACAATATTTGCTTGGTATTGATATTTCATCTTCCTAACTTCTATGTAGATAGTTCTGCTTTTTTGCTCCCAACCCCTTGTCTCTTCTATCTATATCTCTGCCTCCATTTCCTATCTTCTTATTTTCTTAATCCTCTCTAATTAATCTCCTGTTTCTACCTTTTGCTCAAATATTTCACTTGAAAGATATTGAATATATCCTTCCTGCCAATGCATTGTCTTTTCCCCAGGCTTTATGTTTGTTTGTTTTTCTTTGAACTCTAACATTTAGAATCAGTGACCATCTACCTCTCTTCTGAAATGCTTTTCCCTTTTGGCTGCAGGTGCCTAAATCTTTTCTCCTTTCTCTTCCCAACTCTTATCTTTCCTTCTTGATGTATTTTCCAAGGACCTCTTCTTCCTTCTACTTATTGACAATGAGGTTTTCCAAATCTGTATGTTCAATCTATTGATATATTTAACTACTCTCCAGGGATTCAGTTAACATCTCTATTATCTAATTCTCCAATCTCCATATCCAGCCTTGACCTCTTATCCTAGATCTCAGTTCCTTATTTCCATTAGCTTAAATATATGTTTATTTGAATTTTTATAGTCACTTCAAATTCAACATCTTCCCTGGATGTAGGATTCCATTTGTAATCCTTTCCCTATTCCATTTATATCCAACCCACTTAACAACCTTCTCCATTAATACTTTTAAAAATCCCTTATTTCCCAATATCTTTCCAAAAATTTCTGAACATAAAAGTATGTTAAAAGAATGAAACTTACTCTCATAATTTCAAATCTTTTGCCTATTTTCTTTCTACCAGATTGTTTGTTTTTGTCATAATGATTTTTAAGGAGTAGTTTATTGCATTCTATTTTTTTTTTAAAGATTTATTTATTTATTTAATTCCCCCGCTCCCCCGGTTGTCTGTTCTCTGTGTCTATTTGCTCCGTCTTGTTTCTTTGTCCGCTTCTGTTGTCATCAGCGGCACGGGAAGTGTGGGTGGCACCATTCCTGGTCAGGCTGCACCCTCCTTCGCGCTGGGCGGCTCTCCTTACAGGGCGCACTCCTTGTGCGTGGGGCTCCCCTACGCGGGGGACACCCCTGCGTGGCATGGCATTCCTTGCACATGGGCCAGCTCCACACAGGTCAAGGAGGCCTGGGGTTTGAACCGCGGACCTCCCATGTAGCAGATGGATGCCCTAACTACTGGGCGAAGTCCGTTTCCCAGTTTATTGCATTCTAAATGAATATTTGGTGATTGACATTCCTCTTATCTAGAGGGGTGGTCTTTGTCTTCTTCCCTTGATTATGGACGAGCTTGCGATTGTTTTGACCAATAGAATATGATGAAAGTGATGCCATGTGACTTCTGAGGTAGGTCATAAAACATGAAGCAGCACTCATCTTGTTCACTGGAATATTTGTGCTGGAGCCATGAGCCATCGTGTAAGAAATTCCACTACCTGGAGTAGAATGGTAGATTGAGTTATGCACCTCAGAAAAAGACATGTTCCTGAGGACATCTCTGGCCAGCCAGAACACTACTGGCCCGTGGGTGAAGTAAGCCTCCAAGCCAATGCCTTGCTCTGGACTTCTGACCTTGGAAGCCAAGAGCCAAAAACTTCCCCTTTGTTTATGCCAACCCATTGTGTGGAATCTGTCACAGCAGC
Organism: Dasypus novemcinctus; assembly: GCF_030445035.2. Taxonomy (NCBI): domain Eukaryota; kingdom Metazoa; phylum Chordata; class Mammalia; order Cingulata; family Dasypodidae; genus Dasypus; species Dasypus novemcinctus. The sequence goes on from NC_080676.1 coordinate 84,270,859, forward strand.
TCAGGAAAACTAAGGCACTGAGCAACATGTCATAGGGGATATCTGAAAGCATGGAGAGGGGACATTTAAAAAATTTTTAAAGTAGCTTTAGATTATATAAATTTTATATAGAAAATAAAGGGGATTCCCATATACCTCACCCCACCCATTCCCACACTTTCTCCCATTAATCTCATCTTTCATTAGTATGGTACCTTTGTTAGAACTGATGAACACATAATGAAGCATTGCTCCTAACCATGGTATATAGTTTACATTATGGTATACACTTTGTACCACATACTTTCATAGGTTTTGACAAAATGTATAATGGCCTGTATCTATCATTGCAATATCATGCAGAACAATTTCTATGTCATAAAATTGCTCCGTGTTACACCTATTCTTCCTTCTTCCTTCCCCCAGAACCTCTGGTGACTGTCTTTATATCAGCATTACAAGTTCTTCCATTACTAAAACAATAATGTCTACTTTAGTCCATAGTTGCATTAGAGTGGGCACATTTAGACACAACTTTTCAGTCCAGGCACAAAACATGTGATTTAAGTAGTCTCCAGATGATTCCATCCCCCAGCCATTGAGTCACTATATTAACTTCTGGAAGCTTTATTGTTTTACTTTTATTATTTGTTCCCAATCCAATTGAAATGGATTTTTATATATGGTGTGAGATAATAGTCAAGATTCATTACTTTTTGCTTGCGTATATCCAATTGCCACAATGCCATTTATTGAAAACCTAATATTTTCACATTTATGTTTGGAAGTATTTCTGCATTTTGTTTCATTGATTTATTTTCCTTTCCTTTCATGCCTTAATTACTGTAACTATGTAATAAGTCTTTATATATGATTTCATAGGCTCTTCAACTTTGTTTTTCTTGGAGAAATAGTTCTAGGCTATTTGGGGAACCTTGCATTTCCACGTGAAATTTTAAACCAGCTTGTCTCATACTCATGCATATGCACATACCTTGGCTTTTGGATTTTGATAGCAGTTGCATTAAACCTATCTATCTTTTGGGGGAAATTTTACATCTTAACAATATTGATTCTTCCAACCCATAAACAAGGTTTATTTGTTGATTTTTAAGTAGTTTTTAATATCCCTCAATAATGTGAAGTTTTTTTGTGTAGAAATATGGCATAATGTTTGTAGACATATGCCTAGATATTTAATTTATTCTTTTTTCTTTTGTAAAGAGCATTTCATTTTCTATTATATTTTCATATATTACATTTTTTGTATTATGTATGTTTGGGCATTGTACACAGACACAATGCTAAATTCATACATTTTAAAGCAGTATTTGTCTTTTGAATTTTCTTCATACACAGAAGTAAGCAGTCTGAAAATTGTGACACTTTTATTTCTTCCTTTCTTACCCTTGTTTTTTAAAATATATTTCAAACTTTTAACTTTTTGCCTTGGTAAGGACCTTGGTTGCAATGTCTAATAGATGGTGGTAGCTTGTATCATTTATTATTTATTATTCCCAAACTTGGGATAAAGTTACTTTGGATGTTATGTGGAAGTTTGTTTGGATGAGAAGGCACAAGCACAGATAACCAGCCAAGAATGCATGGAAGGACAGCCTTGTTAAACCAAAGGCCTTGGAGGGGAGAGGGGAGGGTGAGGACTGTCAAGGATCTCCAGGTTTACTAACCCAGGCTTCTGTGTGCCTAGGAAGGTTCCTGGAGGGGGCAGAGAGAACACGCATGTGGGTCCTGAGCTCTTGCTTTCCCGCATGTAAGGGGGATTGGTCATTTCAAATTTATGCAAAAATAAGGGGCAAGGACTGTTTGGAGAAGCTGAGCATAACTTCTTATTAACCAAACCATATGGAGATATAGGACCTTCTGGTAAATTATGTGGCACAAAAAAGGCAATGGGCCATTGGGATGGCTCTTATCATCCAAACCTTAGGGGGTGCAGGTCCTGCTAGTCGCAGTTACTCCCAGACATAGGCTAAATGGGGTGGTCTCCCAAAGGGAAACTTACCACTAAGCCAGACAGGATGAGGAGGCACCAAATATAATTTCTTTTATGTCATTAAAAGAGATGCCAATATTTTACCATAAATTACACACATTATGCTATTATTATTTTTATTGTTATTTTTAGGAGATATTGGGATTGAATGTGGGACCTTGTACATGGGAAGCAGGTGTTCAACCACTGAGCTATATCTGGTCCCCTATTATTATTTTTAGACAGAATTCAAAATACTAAGAAAGTTCTCTGTATTTCCTAGATTGAGAAGATTTCTGTTTGTTTTTAAATTTAAAATCATAAATGAGGTTGAATTTTATTACATTATTTTATAGTTATAAGCTCTTTCTCCTTATTTTGTTAAGATGGTAAATTGTAATAGTTTTCAAATATTAAATGAGCTTCACATTCCTATACTAAATGAAAATTCGTTATGATGTATTATTCTTTTATATATTGCTGGATTCTGCTTGCTGTGTTTTAGGACTTTGCATCTAGGTTTATGAGAGGTGTAGGCTGATAATTTTCCTTTCCTGAAATAGCCAAGTCAGATAAAAGGTGTGCTAGCTTTGTAAAAGAAAATGTTGGGGAATGATTTCAGAGTTATATCAGCTTTAAAAAACAATTAAGAAATTTCTCTTTTACATTAATGAAGATATTGGGACCTGGAGATTATTTTCAGAAATTTTTTTGTGTGTAGAAATTTATTGTCAGGACATTGAATGTATAGAACTATTCAGATTTTTAGAATCTTATTGTGGATTACTTTTTAGAAATCTTACTTTATTAACTTCTACAATAGTCCTGAAATAAAAAGAAAGGATTTCCATTATACATACAGAATAAAAAAGAAAAGTCTATTTTCTCTATTACAAGGCTGTTTTTCATTATAGATATGATATTTCATATTTATGGAGAAAACCAAATTTTCTAAGATTCTCAACCATGTTTCCTTTGACAAGCTATTCATAGTTAAGATCTCTTCTATAAACTAAACAATATATGTGGAGAGAAGATACTTTCTGGTCTTCCACAAGCCAACCATATTTTATTTCTTATTTGATAATTTATTCTATTATTCTGTCATTGGGTTCTACAGTTGTCTTTTTTCCCCTTTTCTTTTTCACTGATTATTTTTCCCAGGTTTATCCTAATGTCCTTTTTCTGTTCCAGGATTCAATCCAGGATACATTTAATTGTCATGTTTCCTTGGGCAACTCTTGATTGTGATATAGTTTCTCAAATGTTTCTCATTTTTGATGATTGGCAGTTTTAAGGATTAAGGGTCAGGTATTTCTTTAGAATGTCCTCTACTGGGCTTTGTATAATGTTTTCCCCATGAGTAGACAGGGGTAATGTGTTTTAGGGAGGAAAACCACAGAGGTAAAGTGTCATTCTCATCAGATCAACATGTTTTAACTCTGTTGATGTTAACCCTGATCACCTGGCTTGAGGCAGTGTTTGTCAGGTCTCCCTGCTGTAAGGTTACCTTTCCCCTCCTCCTCCCTCTCCATGTTGTACTCTTTGGAAGAAAGTCACTATGCTTGTTGTTAAAGATTTATTTATTTTTTTATTTCTCTCCCCTTCCCTGCACCCCCCCCCCCTTGTCTGCTCTGTGTCCATTCGCTGCGTGTTCTTCTGTGACCACTTCTATACTTATCAGTGGCACTGGGAATCTGTGTTTCTTTTTGTTGCGTCATCTTGTTGTGTCAGCTCTCTGTGTGTGAGGGGCCATTCTTGGGCAGGCTGCACTTTCTTTCACGCTAGGCAGCTCTCCTTACAGGGCACATTCCTTGCGCATGGGGCTCCCCTACGTGGGTGACACCCTTGCGTGGCAGGGCACTCCTTGTGTGCATCAGTACTGCACATGGGCCATTTTCACACCAGTCAAGGAGGCCCGGGGTTTGAACAGCAGATCTCCCATGTGGTAGGTGGATGCCCTATCCATTGGGCCAAGTCCGCTTCCCCATAGCCCATTCTTAAAGTGTGTGGAACTATACTTCCTTGAGGGTGGAGTGTCTACATAAATTACTTGGAATTCTTCTGTGTATTCGCTCCCATTTATTTATTTATTAAGTCATTTATTGATATCAATGTGGACTCATGGTCATTTATTTTATACTTATGGTTATAGTCTAATACAATTTTATTTTGCTAGCTAATTCTAGCTTGAGCTATTGGGAATTCTTTTGGTTGACTCCTGTATCCCTTTTACATACCACCATCATTGTGGGGTTTTTGTTTTTGTTTGTGTTTAGAGCATTTTTTACTTTTTGACCCTATAAGATATATTAGGCCCATCATGTGTATTTCCTGCCCTAGTCCTAAAATAGACATTTCTCCAAGGAATCATGGTTTTGTTTGTTTTGTTTTTTAATTTGGAGAATGATATTAAGCATTTATAAATGCCAGGGGTTTTATTTATCTTATTCTATTTAATTCTCTTATTAATTCCTGAGGTAAGTATGATTATCTCCAAATATAGGTAAGAAACTATGGTTTAGGAACTTTATTATTTTAAAACTTTTATTGTATTAATAACAACACAACTCAAAATTTCACATTGTAACCACATTTAATTACAATTAAAAAAAAAAGATTTATTTTATTTATTTCCCCTTTCCCCCCACCCCAATTGTCTGTTCTCTGCGTCTAGTTGCTGCATGTTCTTCTTTGTCCACTTCTGTTGTTGTCAGCGGCATGGGAATCTGTTTCTTTTTGTTGCGTCATCTTGTTGTGTCAACTCTCCATGTGTGCAGCGCCATTCCTGAGCAGGCTGCACTTTCTTTCGTGCTGGGCGGCCTTCCTTATGGGGCGCACTCCTTGTGCATGGGGCTCCCCTACACAGGGGACACCCCTGCATGGCATGGTGCTCCTTGCGCGCATCAGCACTGCACAGGGACCAGCTCCACATGGGTCAAGGAGGCCCAGGGTTTGAACCGCGGACGTCCCATGTGGTAGACGGAACCCCTAACCACTGGGCCAAGTCTGTTTCCCTTAATTACGATTTAGTAGTGTTAATTATATTCACAATATTGTGCTACTGTCATTGATATCCATTATGCCTACTTTTTTTTTTAATTAAAGAAGTTATGGGTTAACAGAAAAACTATGCATAAAATGCAGGTTTCCCATATACCATCCTGTTATGAACACCCTGTATTAGTGTGATACATGTGTTACAATTGATAAAAGCACATTTTTATAATAGGACTATTAACTATATTCCATGGTCTTCTTTGTGGTACACTGTGTTGTACAGTCCCATGGATTTTTTTAAAAAAGTTTATTCCAGTGACATATATACCTCCCAAAATTTCTCCTTTTATGCACATTCAGATATTTAATTCAATGCTGTTAATTATGTTCACAATGTTCTGCTACCATCACCATCATTGTGCTATCACTACTAAAATTTTATATCAACCCAAACTGAAATTCTATACAATTTAGACATTGACCTCCACTACTATGTTTCTTCCTCCTTCCACTGATAAAAATGATAAAATATAAAATCAGATCCGAGGACAAACTTATCAGACAAGTGTTTTGTCAATAATTTACATTTGGAGCAAGCTGTGAATGTTAATAATATAAGCAGGGGTTGAAATTTACTTATTGAAGAAAGATGCACAGCTGCAAATTCCAAATTATTATTTTCCAATATTTTGTTCTAATTTATTTACTGAAATCATATCAATTTAGTTATTTAATTAAAAAAATAGGTATCTTCAAGCATGGTTATATAAAGAAAAGCCATTTCAAATGCCATTGCTCCAAATGGCATGGCAACCATACTCTGAATTTTTCTGAAACAGAGAACAATGAAGAGAGTCGAATAAGGAGTGAGAGTATAGAAGCAACCTAGAAACACAAAGATAGAGATTAAAAAATTAAAAAATATATATATGTGCTTCATATAACAGAAAGGGTAAAGAAACAAAGAAATTGCAAATGAAAAAATTGTAATGAGAGAGACAGAGAGGTGGGGATAAAAATCCCAATCTTAGTGAGCCAACCTCTTCCCTAATTCCCTGCTTCCTTTTGTTCTTTGCCAACTTTCATAATTACCAAAAATTATTGTTAAAAGTATAGCTATTGTGCAGACTGTTATCTGGACTAAGTAAACTGGTTCCATCCCTTTTTCACCAGGAGTATGGAAGCCAACTAACACATTTAAACATTTCTATTTTATGTAATAATGATTTAAGTCTAATTTAGATGGGGGTGTCATGTTCAAAGTTCATTATTACTTACCGGTATATGAAGTGCTATTTTTAGCATTATTATAAGAAATGAATGGAGGCAACATAATAAGAGGGATGAAGAGGATGGATATGAAAAAACATTAATATCATGAGGTGAAGCTAGAAGATGAGAAAGGAGTGAATACATTTGCAGAATGTAAATAAGTAAGTTCGTTTGAAATAAAATCTAGAAGTCTGAAGAGTACAAGGCAACAAAAATCACTGCAAACCTAGGGAGAAGATGACTGTGGAAAGAACAATGTAAAAAAAAGAAAAAAGAGAGAGAGAGAGACATTAACTGGGAGTGTTGTCAGTAGGTCTGAGTTAGGAGGCAGGGGAAGTGGGGAAAGGAAGAAAATCTTGCTAAAATTAGAGTGACTAGTAAACAGTAGGCAAGTCTGTAATTTTCTGAATAATGGATAAATTCAAGGAAAGTTGTATAGGAAAGAGCAGAAGAATTTATCTTTCTCCTCAGGTTATTTCCCATTTTGTTTTCAATCTACTGATCTTTCCCTTGAGGAACCTGTAGCAAAAAGGTTCTTTGTGAAAACACACACAGTGTGTGAAAATGTGCTACAGTCAGAGAGGAGGAAAGAGAATATATGCTTTATTTGGGCTCCTAAGGGTGTTCAGAAGCAATTTCTTTATTCAACTACAAGACCAGAAGAACAATTTATAACTTTAAAAGACAAGCAGCAGGAAGAGACCTCATGAGTGTGCTGACACATCCTGAGCTTCTAATTAATCAATGATTCAGGTGTTTCAGGAATAAAGGGTGGTGATTCAACTTATTATTCTAAGACAAATTATTTTTTGAATAGAAACATGAACTTTCAGTACTATAATATTTAAATGATCCCTTGACTTTTCATACTTAGGGCTGTACGCTCTGTTTCATACACTATAATCAATCTGCCAGGTGGGGTTTTTTGACCACCGGTGTTGAGAGGTAGGGGCGTGTTGTGGGGGTGGGTGTATATATGTACGTTTTTGCACTCTCCCATCTGACTTGTGTCTTGGAAGGAAGTCACAGCTGTAGTATTTCTGTGGTGTTTTTTTTTTTCCCAAATCTGTCCTTATGCTGGCAAAATGCTGATAATTTTTATGCAATTATTGTTCAGAACTAATTAGAAAATGTCTCCCCTTAGTCCCTTACAGCATTTCTTACTCTTTTTCCCTGGAGATTAATGGGGGCAGATGGGCAAATGCAGATGATTCTGCAGCAGGGATTCCAGATTCACTTTCAGGATTCAGTTCTGAGCCAGCACACTGGCTTTACCTGCTGCTTGGTGTGCAGTCATTATTGAATTCAACAGCTACAAGGGGAAAGTTTTAAAAACGGGAACACAGATGGAGAACAGACTTCAGAGAGAGAGTTCTTCTAGAATTTAGTGAAAAGTTGTTTTGCTCCCAAACAAACACTTCGAACATGAGTAAATTATTTCTCTCTGCCTAGACACAGACAGTGCACACAATTAAAATAGTCAACCATCCAAGGAACATGTCCTTACCAATGGTTTCAGCTTATCCACAAATAATTAACCAAGCCTAACAAACTAAAGCTTGGGTTTAAAAGAATATTTTTCAAACTGTCCCATTCCTAGCAGCATCAAGAAAAATAAGAAAAGGGGTTTGAATTTTTAGCTAGTGGAGATCCAAGAGCCATGTAACTTGGGAAAAGATGTTAGAGTGTTTCATAAAGACCTGATAAGTTGATATGTACCTTTAGGAATTTACCACTGGTTATAGTGTAGCCAGAAGTTCAACAGATTTAGAAACCTGATCTCCCAGGAGAAGATTTACATAATCAGACCCATGAGAGAATGAGATATAAAACCAGAGGGAAAATGTGTTCATTTACTTCGAGAAATGTAGCTGTCATAAGAATTGAAATATTCAAATATTCAAGTATTTCTCTCTGTAAGAGAGTAGTGTGAAGAAACAAAGGCTCTCCTGGAAATTTTTTGTTTGTTTTTTTAAGATTTAATTTTTTATTTATTTCTCCCCACTCCCTTGTTTGCATTTGCTGTGTCTGCTTTTTGCTGTGGGTTGGTTTTATTTTTTTTAGGAGGCACCGCACCCAGGACCTCCCATGTGGGAGGGAGGCGCCTATTTGCGTGAGGCACCTGCGCTCTCTGCTTCATTGTGTCTCTCATGATGTTTTTCTCCATGTGTCTCTTGTTGAGTCATCTTGTTGCGTCAACTCGCCGCGCCAGCCCATCATGTCACCCCATCGCATCAGCTCACTGTCTTGCTCGTCCTCTTCAGGAGGCACCGGAAACTGATCGTGGACCTTCCATGTGATAGGTGGGAGCTCAGTGGCTTGAGCCACATCTGCTTTGCCTGGAAGTTTCTTGAGCAAACCACATAGTTATTTTCACAATAGTGTTGACCTTGCTGATGGAACTGGACTACTGAAATTATTTTAACTAGAGCTTGATATAACCAAGTAGCTGGCTGACTCTGGAACCAGACAGCCTGGGTTTGAGGCTGGCTCTGTCATTTACTAGATGTATGATCTCAGATAAGTTATTTAACCTATCTATGAGTTATGGTTCTCTCATCTGTAAAGTGGGGGAAATAATAGTACCTATATCAAAAGCCTATTTTAAAGATCACATGAATTCATATTTGTTTTAAAAAGCCTATAACAGATCCTGTAAGTCAGTACTATACAAACATTCATTGAATTATAAACTATATATGCTATTTTTACATATGGTATATATAATACATATTTACACACACCTATTATAGCTTTGTTTCAAGATTTGACTCTGCTCTACCACTTTTTTGGATAAGACCTTGGACAAGATTTTCTCTGTAGCCCAGTTTTCATTTCTAAAGGAGAGTATTAACAGGAGTACCTCGAGTTGTTCAGAGTTATGCATATAAGACACATAGAAAAGTATATGGTAGACGAAATGCCCAATACCTACCATTTATTATTCTTATTCTTCACCTGTACTATGCTTAGAAATACTAGATCAATTTTTCCTCTCTTTATTCTATGTTCTCAGAATGTACTCACCAATCCTATCTAATTCTTTTGGTCTTTCAGGGCTCTTTGAGATGTCTTTTAGTCCTTGAAGACACTTGAACTCCTCAGACTTATGCTATTTTATACTTTGGAAATAATCATAAAATTTAACTCATGGAGGCTGTGTTAGTTTCCTAGGATTACCATAACAAAGTACCACAAACTGTGTGGCTTAAAACAACAGAAATTTATTCTCACAGTGCTGGAGGCTAGAAGTAAAAAATCAAGGTTTCTTGCTTCCCCTATTAACAACATTGTGTATGTGGATGGTATATTTGCTATAAATGTTGTATAAGTATTGAAATGTAGTTACCAACTGGTCAGTGGTTTACATTATGGTTTACATTTTGGACCATACACTTTTATAAATTCTGATGGAACTTAACATGGCCTGTATCCATCATTGCAAGATCATATAGAATCCTTCCACTACCCCCAAAATGCCCCCTGTTCCATCTATTCTATTCTTTCCTTCCCCTCCCTTTGGGACCCATGGCAACCACCAGGCTTCACTCTTTGCAGGACCAGATTCATAGTTATTTGCAACAACACTGAGGACTTGACATATTGATCTGTCCTCCCCTACTGGGCACTGCCCATGTCCTTGAGACACTCCCACCCCTCTCTTTGAGAACATAGCGGGCCTCCCCAGGATGGGAGTCCAGCACCTTCCCCCTCATTATGTGGGTCTCCACCCACTGATATAACGAATCTCTCTCTGCTTATTGGAACCCCAGTCATTGGATTTAAGGCCCATCCTAATCAAGTATGACCTCATTTTAACTTGATTATATCTGTGAAGACCCTATTTTCAATGATGTTACATTCATAGATATCTAGACTTAGGAATCCAACATATCTTTTTGGGGCACAGTTCAGCCCACAACAGAGGCATATGTGGAATTCCATAAGCGCGTCAGAATTCAGATAGTGAGAAAATGACTTAGGAAGAAGTTGAACATCAATGAAAGCCTTGAAACAAAATGACTAGGTTAAAGTATAGCCTGATCATTCCATTCAAATTAGAATCCCATTTCAATGAAAGAATGAAAGTGCTGGCTCAAAATGGGAGAAACACAATACTGCTGTTTGTCCAGCTCTACCTAATATGGTTGATCCTGAAACTGAATGATTACCATTCTTAAAGAACAAGGCACAATAACATTTGTCAGACTAAAACAAGACTTCACTAGTATTCAAATATGTGGCTATTAGTACCACAATTTAGAACTAGAAGAAAAAATCATCATGTTTTTCTCCTGTTTATACATCAAGTGTAGGGAAATGTCAAACCCATCCCACAGTAAAATTATATAAAGCAGAGCATTTATAATACTCATTGTATTTGTCCACATCGCATTCCACAGTATGCACCTGTAAATGCAAGCAGACAATTTGTTTAATTGATGCCCTTTTTTTGTTCAGCTGGAGGTAAAATGATTTTTAACTTTCAAACAGAAATCTTCTAATTATGCTCTCGCCTGCCATTGGAATTGTGCTAAATGAAGTACCAGTTAGGCTGACAAGGCTCTTGGGCTGGAGCCTCCTCCACATCCAGACCTGCTCTGCCCACTCCACCCCCACCCTCATTTAGGTCAGCATCCTCTAGGGCACCTCAGGGCCTAAGAGCATGCCATATTCCATCCTAATCTCATTGACTTTCCCATTGGCTGCACTTGGCCAGATGCAAGAACAATTTCATTCCTACTTGCTTAAAAGCAGGGTTTTGAAAATTACAAGTAGCTGCTACAATCAGATATAATGCAATACTTATCCCTATTCAGCTCTAAAATTCAACTCAGCCATCACAGAATTTACAGAAGATGGGCAGAGGGAAAGGGGAACTTAACAGAAAATGAATCAAAGAAGCAAAAAGCCTGAATCCCACAGCTGCCACTGCTAGAGGGATAACCAAAGAGAGAGCTCCTTTTAAAACCAGGCAACGGGCTAATAGTTTAACGCTAAGAACTCTCAGCACATGAATGAGGATCAAGCTGGCTCCTAAAATGTGTTCCGTTCAGTTTTCAGTCCTGTTGTTTCTCAAATGGCATTCCCTGGCAAGAACTGAGGCTGGGAAGGAAAGCCACATGTAAACACTGGGAGGGGTCAGCAGAATAAGTCTGCGCGTGGGCGGCTGTAAACAATCTGTTTTATTTGCAAGTCAGTGTTTAAGGACCTTGGATTAGTGAGGTGGAAGAACACGTTGAAGTAAAAGTGGAATTGGATTTGGCAGGACCGCATTTTCATATGGACTGAGCTCAATTTTTCTAATAACAGTAATTATAAATGTTTCTCTGTAATTTATTTAATGCATGCCTTATGCCACTTGGAGTTTTCATTTTCTCTCCACTTTCTGTAAATCAAGGGTATGAAGGGTGTTTTTGATTGTACAAATAATAAGTTGGAAAGGTAATTAATCTTAAGTCATGAAAACACATACACAGGAGACACTCTGACTTTTGCATTGAAGAGCTAAACAGATGTGGACATTTGCAAAGGTTAGTATTATTTGAAGTGTGCAAGGACTTTGGCCATATTATATAATTTCCAAATAGGAAAGCCTAAAGTGCATCATGGAATTATCTACAACTATGTGACCTGGAATACTCTGGCCTTCAGTTTCTTCTTCAGCAATCCAGGAATAATTCCTAAACTTTCCAGGAATACCGTTATTATTTTAGTAGTTAACCTGTTAGCTGGCTATCTTTACAATAATGCTTGAAATGGGAATGAAGTACAGGACTAGGGTGGGGGGGCAGGGGAGGCATTCTTGATTTGTTTAATTCCAGTTTGACCATTTCCTTACAACTTCCGTCCTGTGTGTTAATCCACTAATTCTAGCCACCTCCTCTTGTTTCAGCCTCTAATTTATTGCCCATTAATTATTTTGATACTTCCCATTCTAAACCTCTGAAGCCTGTGTGTGTGTGTATGTGAGAGAGAGAGAGAGAGAGAGAGAGAGAGAGAGAGAGAGAAAGAGAGAGTTTGGAGAATAGATCACACTACCATGTGGTGTTGGGTGCTGCTTCTATTTGTATTTTATTCTCAGATCATTTTGCCTTAGCTTAAATATTAAAGAGAAATTCTAGCATGGATGAGTTCGTAAAGTTTTAGAAAAAGTTTCCCCAGTGTGTATGGTATTAACTCTGGTATCCTCCTGGCCAAAGTCCAAATGAGTAATTACATACTCCCTGCTAAATATTTCCTGTAGTTTTAATTGGAGATGGCACTCTTTATTTCTTTACCTCAACTGGTATCTATTATTCTTGAGCATCTGTTAAAACTTTGCTGCATTTCACTCCAGTGGAGAATTCTTTGCAGTAGTTATCCTTGTATTAAATGGTCTGTTTAAATATGCCCCATTTGCAGTTCATGTGTGGGCATGAGCAGGTGCAAGTATAGAATTAAATATAATGATTTATAAAGTACCTTGGGATCCTGGATGGAAAGGGCTATTTAGACCCAGGTTATCAGCATTATGTGAAAATCATGCCTCTGTAAACCAGTTACTAATTATGCAATTACCTTCAGTGGCACAAGTAAAAAATGATGTGATGCTTTTCAGTGAATTCCAGTTTTAAGTAAATAATTCTTGGAGACAAGTGATTAATTATATTAAGTAGTCTTTACTACATGTAATTTAGACTAAGTCATTTTTAAAAAAACTAAAACAACATGACAAAGTAATTGTAATCTGTAATAAATTTGTCTACCTAGAAGGAATTTTATACAAAGCAAACAAAAATACTTGATTTTTATTTTCCTTTCCGGAAAAACACTGGCATAATTCAACTGTATAAAGGAAGTGTATAAGGAAAGTTTTATTTACTAATGGGGTCAAGTGAAGTTTTCAGAGTGACGTGATAGTCTTGTGAATCTTATAAAGATATCCCTATTACAGGTAATTTGGAGACTGATATTAGTTCTGATATGAGAAGAGTTGTATCCAAGATTCAAATAAAGACATGTGCCACTACTTTCATAGAATAGTTCTTCCTGGCATGATAAAAGCCAATCTGTAGCTCTTCAATTTTGGGATTCTAAATTTATACAGTAATGCCCAAGCTTTAGGAATCTACTAATTAGTTCTTAGAAATATCTAAACTGAACAGCGGCAGAAGGTACACAGTCAACTCTGCCACATTTGGGGACTCGGGGTTATGATTTCCACCCCCCACCCTGGATTCTGGTTAATAGGAAAAGGAAATTGCTAACTGCTTCTCTTTAGGGGGAGCAAGGAATATTGGTGATTATTTTTTTGCACCAAATAGGCAGTGGATATATTAAGATGGGAAACATTTTCATCTGTCCTTAAAAAAGATATTTAAATCTGCAAAGCAGATGTGGCTCAAGCAATTGGGCTCCTGTCTACCATATAGAAGGTCCAGGGTTCAGTTCCCAGGACCTCCTGGAGAAGGCAAGCTGTCCCACACAGCAAGCTGGCCCATGAGGAGAGCTGGCCTGCATGGAATGCTGTACTACACAGGAGTGCTGGCCTGCACAGAGAGCTTGCCCACCCTAAATGCTGGTCTGCACAGAAAAGTGGCACAGGAAGATGGCACAACACAAAGAGACACAGAAGAGAGACAAAAAGAAATGCAGCAAACCAGGGAGCTGAGGTGGCACAAAAGATTGAGCACCTCTCTCCCACTCTGGAAGATCCCAGGATTGGTTCCTGGTGCCAGGTAAAGAGAAAACAAGCAGACACAGAAGAATGCACAGTGAATGGACACAGAAAGCAGACAGCAAGTACAAAAGAAAGTGGAGAAGAAGAAATAAATAAATCTTTTTAAAAAACACAATATTTAAATCCGCCCTGCCAGAATATGGCTATCTGGCAGAATAAGGTTCCTGTGTAACTTAGTGGGGCCAATTGGCAATTAAGCTAACTGGTGGAATAAATCTCCCAAAGCACTTTTTCTGAGGAGACTGTTCTATTCATAGTTTGCATAGGTCAATAGGGATCCTGTGGCTCTGTCAATTTTTACACAAATGAAGGATGTATACCTTATCCTACTAATCAATTCATCTTATAAAATGATGGATTGGGCTGTAGAGACCAAGATTGATTTTAGAAACTGAAGTTAACAGATTAGCAATATCCGAGCCCATTGTGTACTTCAGTGAAGGGATCTAATGTCCAGAACAATGTGAACATTTCTAGTAATATTATCTAAAAACTAAAATTGAACATCTGAGCAGTCAGTGAGGTGGGACAGGAAAGACTGTCTTTGATAGAATTATTTATAACCTCACTTGGCAGCTAGTACAAATATATCAGATTCAACTTTCATCCATTGACTTTCTTCAAGATCTCAAGGTACTGAAAGACCCAGCTAAATGCCTTCCATCACGGAAAACATTTTTGAATTTGCATAATATTTTCAGAGATGCACAGTTCATCCTGAGCCTGAAGGGATATGGATATTCCCTGCATATTTTATGTTGCTTTCATTTTCTACAAAGACTTGAACTAAATTGCAAGATGGTAATGGATGTGCAGTGGATGTTTGTCATGGGCAGTTAACAGGTCTTTCAGTGATGAATAAAGTAGAAAAATCCCAAATGTAGCTTGTCTTTATTTGAATTTTAGTGATATTGAAAATTATCAAAATTTGAATTGCATAAGGAATTTTCTTTTTATTGTGTTTCTTCTAGACCATTTGACTTATTCTTTATAATTACAGATAATTGCATTTAAAGAGACTTCATATTTCATGGATAAGTTAATTCCAGCATCTTTTTAAAGTTTGGTCTAATGATTAATATAGGTCAGTCAATATAAACTTTAAGTTACTCCTATGGTCTGTTAGAATCCCAGTTGTCCCCTTATTACCAGTTTATTCAATTATCCATTCAGCAAGTATTCACTGTAAGCTTGGTAAGTTCCAGGAGCTAATGATACCAAGAAAAATAATGCATAATCTCTATTTTCAATTGTAATTCTGTTCACATCCTTCTTGGTATTGGTATTTTAAAATGCCATCACTTAAAAAGCAATTTCTTTCTATGAGATATTAAAGAAATTTAATAAACAATGATTTTTCAGAATTATTTCTGAATTAATGCTCAGATACAGCATTAGGGGTAATTCAAGGTATTTTTCCTTCAGATGAAACGTAAAATCAAAGTAATCACTTACAACCATGTAAGATTCCAGGGCTCTTGACTTTGAACTGTTGGTCTTCTATTTTCTTTTTTTGTTAGTCTTCTATTAATTCCCTTTGAGAAATTATATTTCCCCTTTCTGCATTTCCTTTCAGTTTCAGTTTATTATCACAATCTTCCATTTTTACTCTTTCCTATTGTACAGAGTAGGTTTTGTTGACTGCTAACCCTGTGATATCTACATTTTGGTTACCAGGAAAGGGATCCCAGTATTTATAATTTAAAAAGTGCTCTCAGAACTTTTGGGATATCTGATAGCATATCATTGTTTAAATGAGGGCATAACTCTCTAGTTGTGTAATAATTTTAGCATAATTTGTTCTTTCCTGATTTCAGAAATATATGAAATACAGAGTTTATATATCTATGTCTTCAAATATTGACATCATTACACCAGTTTCTTATAAAGCCTTCCTATTGCAGTTCAATTCAATATAAACTCTTCTACCTAGCATTCAAAATACTTGAGTTTTTCTTGATTTTATATAGTACTTGGGTAATCTGACTTCTTGCCCTCCCCTCCACAACACTGTGAACATCTCTATATTTAGCCTGAAATGTCTTCTTTCATTTTCCCTGCCTATTGGATTTCTATTTTTTATAAGGCCCAGCTCAAATCTTAACATTCTAAGAAGTCTTTCCTTAATCATTTTACACTACAGTGATGCTTTCCTTATGATCAATTTTCTCTGCAGTCTGGCCCAATCACCTGGGAGGGCGAGGTTGGGGAGAAGTGACTCCTTTATGCATGCAACTTTAGAACTACTCTCTAGTTGCTTTATATTTTATTCAATGTTATTCTTTCATTCATTCATTAAATATACACTGAATACCTACTAGCATGTGCCAGACTTTCTGCTAGGTTTTGGAAAAGGAGAAAAGAAAAAAAATTAGGCCCTACCTATGTTCTTAATAAACCTATAGTCCAACATGGCAGTGTAAGACATCCCTGGAAAAGACTGCCCTCAGAATCAGCTAATAAAGGAAAAATTCCACTGCTTGGAACTGTGGAATGACTGATGAACTCCACAAATGGTGAACTGAAGAAAAAGAAAAGTAGTCTCCAAGACCAGGTAAGAGATTTCCTTCCCAGACTCCCAAGTCTAGATCCCTTCCCCTTACTCAGTCCTGTGCAGCTTCGGAGTTGTGCAGTGGCAGCATGGCCAGGTCTTTCCTGTTGTGGGCACAGACTATAGAGCCACTCAAAGAAGCAATTAGAACCCCATGCATATCCAGGCCCAGGAACCCAAGTTCACAGTGTGCTTGCTGAGGCCATCAGAAGGTGACAACCATCTGTCCCATTCTCTACCATTCTCAAATTATTGTAGAGCCTGCTGGGCCTTGAGGTAGAAAAACAAGATGACACTGATGTTCTGAAGAGGTTCTTACTGTAGACAGGATTTACCATCTTTGATATCTCAACTGAAGGAACTGGGGGAAGACAAGTTTCCCACTAGATCATATGAAGCCTCCTGTTTGGATGGGAGTCCATGATGGACAAATGATTGTCTTTGAGAGTGGGACAAACCTGTTTCTCTTCACCATCAATGGACTCCTGCTGCAATAATATGAGGACCACTAGAAGACCATCAGCAAAGTATGAATGGATTCTCTCCATATCCTTACCATATCCATGGAAGACTCTCTGCATATGTACATGTGGGAGGGGGAAGTACATTGTCCATACCTCAGGAGCTACCATCACCTGTACTTTGTGTCAACTGACCAAGCACTGAGCTCTTATGACTCAAACAAATATGTGATAACATGAACATAGTATGTGTGGTATCAAGAAATCATGAAAACAGCATTCTGGTGATGTACCCTTTGAATGAGCAATATGGTAACTAATGGAACTAATTTTGCATCATCTTTCTGAATGTAGTTAGAGAATTCTATTTCAAAAATCAAAACACAAGCCACTAAGGTGTGCTGCATACAAAAAGGCCCCATGGTGGGAGAAGGAAGAAAGATCCCAGCAGAACTATTGGCAAGAGGTGCCCACATTCAATCCAGTTTCTGTTAGCTAGGTGACCTAAATGCAAAATGTAATTTTCTAGACTGATCCACCTTTAGGACCCACCTGGGTCCTCAGGGCAAGATACCCTAACGGGGAGTAAACCAGAGGTGGAAAACCTCATAGAAATAAAGGGGTCAGGGGACTGAACTTCTATAAGACAGAATGGGTCCTAGAACTGTATAGTACAAGGAAAAGGGAGCACTTAGTCAGGGAAAGAATTTAAATAGATCATAGGATCTGGAAGAAAATTCTGCACAAAAATGGAATAGATAAAGATTCCCAGAGAAGGAAGAGAGGAAACTAATCCATCTCAGGGAGGTGGAACAATTGCACACACACACACACAAAATGCAATCTTAAAAATTGTACTGTATATCCAAAGCAAGAATCAGATGAAGAGCTCAGAAAATATGAATAGTTAAATATAAGCTACTCTAAAGGTCCAAAATGAGTTGGACCAAATATCAGAGAAGAAACTTAACACAAAGTCAATTAACAATAAAACCAACTAGAGACAAAAACAACATAAAGAGGGGAAACAGGAATGTGGGAGCAAAAAACAGGCATGCTAATGAAGCTAAACTAGTATCCTTTCATATTATTAGGTTATGGATGTAGGTTTATAATACAAACCCCAGAGTAACTGCTTTGGTTTGACAAAGGGCTCCTGATGCAAAGTGCCAGAAATTTGTTGGCTTTTATAAAGGGTATTTATTGGGGTAAAAGCTTACAGTTATAAGGCCATGAAAAATCCAACTCAAAGCACCAGAGGAGGTGCTTTCTCACCAAACTCAGCTGCCACATGTTGAAACAAGATGGTGGGCAACCTCTGCCTGGTGTCTGCCTTCCCTCTGAGCTGCACCATCTCCTGGAGCTCAGCTGTGAGCAACCAGGCACAGGGCCTGTCTTTTACCGGGCCTTCTCTCATGTTCAGCTGCTCTGCTTTCTTCTCAGTCTCAGCTGTAAGCTATCAGGCATATGGCTCATCTCTCCCGAGGGCCTCAACTCTTTTAGTTTCTCATTTCTATCATATGGCAGGATCTAAATGGAGCAATAAGGAAATAGAGAACTTGAATAATAGGATAAATGAACTAGTCTTAACAGACATATAACAAACAAGGCACCCCAACACAACAGTATATATATATCCTTCTCAAGTGCACATGGATCATTCTCCAGGAGAGACCACATGTTGGGTAATAAAACAAGTCCCAATAAATTGTAAAAGTTTAAAATTATGCAAAGCATTTCTCTGAGCATTATGGAAGGAAGCTAGAAATCAATAACAGACAGAACAGAAAAATCCACACATATATGGAAGTTAAATAACACATTCTTAATCAGAGGCTCAAAGAAGAAATCACAAGAGAAATTAGTAAATATCTTGAGATGAATGAAAATGATAACACAACATATTAAAATATGGGAGGCAGTAAAGGCAGTGCTGAGAGGGAAATTTATAACCCTAAGCAATTACATTACAAAAGAAGAAATAACTAAAGTCAAAGACCTAACAGCACACTTGGAGGAATTAGAAAAAGAAAAGCAAACTAAATGCAACACAAGCAGAATGACAAAACTACCAAAGAAAGAAGCATAAATAAATGAAATTGAAAAACAAAATAAAGAACAATAACAAAACTTAAAGTTGGTTCTTTGAAAAAAATCAATGAAATTAACAAACCCTTAGCTAAACTGAGAAAAATGTTAGAAGACAATAAATACAATCAGAAATGCAAGTGGGGAACATTATCATAGACCCCATGGAAACAAAAATGATAATAAGAGGATATTTTATACAACTGTATGCCAACAAATTAGACAGCCTAGATGAAATGGATAAATTCCTAGAAAGATACAAGCTACCTATACTAATTCTAAAAGAAATAGTAGATCTCAATAAACCAATGACAAGATTTAATCAGTCATCAAAACTTCCCAACACCCTACACTAGAATTTTGTGCTCCTGAGTGTGATGAAATTGGACTCAGTTGTGACTTCTCTACGCATGTCTCTTCTGTCACTTTTACTGAACTTGTGATTGGTGCTGGGTTGGTGTATGCCCAGGCGACTTGAATCGCTGGACTGTCCATGTGCCAGCTGGGCCCTGAGCCTCAGTAGAGTTGCAACACCTACTCTCCAGTTCATTGGACTTTTCGAGGTTAGCTTCCAGGGAGGTGAGGATGGTCAAGCACCACACCAAGGAACCGAGAGAGTCTACAAGTGCAAGCAGGAAAATCCCACCCATCAGCTACGTGGGATCTAAGCCTCCTTTCAATTTAGAGGTGGAGTGGGCATTGCCATCCCAGGGTCATCAGGATGGAGACATAAAATATGGATTAGAGTGAACTTATTGGTATCCTACTATAGAATTATTGTGATTCTAGCAATGGAAGAAATTATATATTGATGTGGAGAAAGTCGCCATGGGAGTTGCTGAAAGCAGGAAAGGGAAAACTAGGTGTGGTATGGGGGCGTTTTCAGGTCGTGGAGTTGTCCTGAATGACATTGCAGGGACAGATGCAGGACATTTTATATTCTGCCATAACCCACTGAATGGCCTGGGAGAGAGTGTAAACTACAATGTAAACTATAATCAATGATGTGTAGCAGTGCTCCAAAATGTATTCATCAACTGCAGTGAATGTACCACACTAATGAAAGAAGTTGTTGATGTGGGAAGAATGGGGGGTGTTGGGAGTGGGGTATATGGGAACCTCATATGTTTTAACGTAACATTGTGTGTGATCTATATATCTTTTTAAAAGGAAAGATATATATATATCTTCCCAACAAAGATAAGTCCAGGACCAGATGGCTTTGGAGGGGAATTCTAATCATTTTCAAGAAGAAAGGTGTTGGAGTAGATAGACAAGGTTCAACTCTCTCACAAAAGCAACAGAGAAACCCCAAAATCTGTCAGAAGGACCTGCTTTAAGGATCTGCGGAACATGAGGGTACTGTGTATCCCCCAGAAGGGTGCAGAAGAGAAGGATGAAGAAACCAAAATGGTGCAGCAATGCTCCAAAATGTATTCACCAAATCCAGTGAATGTGCCATTTGATGAAAGAGGTTGTTGATGTGGGAGGAGTTGAGTTGGGGGGGATCGGGGTATATGGGAACCTCTTACATTTTTTTGAATGTAACAATTTTTGTGATCTATGTATCTTCAAAAAATACAATAAAAAATTGATGGGGGTGGGGGGGTGAGTGGGCTACATGGGAACCTCTTATGTTTTTTAATATAACATTTTGTGTGACCTATTTACTTTAAAAAAAGATAATTAAAAAATAAAATTTAAAAAAAGAAGCCAAAACAAAAAACCTGAGTTATTATAATAAACCCCATGGGTGGTAACAGCACCCATCATTTACCCTCAAGTCCTGCAGCCTGGACAAAACCCGTTGTTCTCTACAGCAAACTAATAGGCGAACAGATGTCTTTGCCCCTGAGAAGAAGAAGGATATGGCAGAGGGAAGAGGATCGATTCTCTTCAGTGAATTTGGCCAGCAGAGGCTGTTTTGAATCTCAGTTCTGGCCAGACCAGAATCATGGACAAGTGGAGGTTGAGAGTCACTTAAGAGGAAAGATTTACCAACAAGTACTATCTGCTGGCTGGTCTGGGAAAAGCAAAGAGAAAAACCACTTTAGGTGTCTCTCATCCCAAGCCCCTGTGAACTCATCAGCACCCCATTAGTGAGTGCTTCATCCTATTTTGATCACTTGAACAGGGCAATTTTAAGATTTAGAATAAGTAGAGCTAAAAACCAAAAAAGAGCTGTGAAATAAAACCACTAGGCAAGAGAGAGAAATTGACAGCCAGAGTAAATTCACCAACATATTCAGATGCAAAAAATTGCAAGCCATAGTGAAAAACAAGAAGAGATGATGCAGGCAAATGAACGACCCTGAATCCTGACAAGACACAGGATTTAAGACTAATCAATGATAATCATACAAATCTCCTAAGTCAATTCAAGGAGTTGAAGTAAAATATGACTAAAGAGATAAAGAATATTAAGAAAACACTGGGTGAACATAACAAATTGAAAGCCTGCAAAGAAAAGTAACAGGGCTTATGGGAATGAAAGATACAATGGATGAGATTAACATGTATTAGAGCCACATCACAAAAGATTTGAATTTTAGGATGACTGAATTAGTGAAATTGAGGACAAACAACCTGAACTTGAAAAGACAAGGAAACAGAAAGAGAAACTGATGGGGAAAATGGAACAGGGTCTCAGGTAATTGACAATGCAAAATGAACAGACATAGAGGTTATCAGTGTCCCAGAAGAAGATGAGAATGGAAAAAGGGTGGAAAGAATATTTGAGGAAATAATGACCAAAAAGTTCCCAAGCCTTATGAAAGATATAATATCAATATCCAAGAAGGACACAAAACCCACACAGAATAAATCCAAATGGACCTATTCCAAGACACCTACTACTCAGAATGACAAGTACTATAGATAGAGAGGATCCTGAAAGCAACGAGAGAAAAGCAATGCATCACATACAAGAAACCTCAATAAAACTAGGTGTGATCTCATGAGAAATCACAGAGGTGAGAAGAAATTGGTGTGATGAAGTTTAGGTACTGAAAGAGAAAAACTGCCAACCAAAAATTCTTTTTCTGACAAAGCTGTCCATCAAAAATGATGATAAGTTTGAAGTCTTCACAGACAAACAAAAACTAAAAGAGTATGTTACCAAAAGACCAAATTTACAAGAACTACTAAACGGAGTGCTACAAACTAAAAGGAAAAAAAAAACAGGGGTAGAGAGAGTTAGAAATGAAGATTACTAGTAGCGGTAATGTAAAAAGTAAACAGATAATCGTAAGATATGTCAATGGAAAGCCAAAGGATAAAATGGACAAAGTAAGCAATGCCTTTACAAGAATAACATTGAATGTTAATGGATTGAATTCAACAGTAAGAAGATATAGACTGACAGAATGGATAAAAAGAAAATAAGCCATCTATATGCTGTATAAAAGAGACTCATTTAAGAAATAGGGACAAAACTAGGTTGAATGTGAAAGATTGGAAAAAGATATTCACATAATTAGTAACCAAAAAAGAACTGCAGTAGTGATACTAATTTCAGACAAACTAGATTTTAAAGACAAAACTGTTATAAGAGATGAAAAGGTCATTATATATTAACAAAAGGGGCAATTTACCAAGAAGAAATAACTATAAAAATTATTTATGCACTTTCCCTGCATGCCCCAAGATTCACGAGGAACACACTGGCAAACCTCAGGGGAGAAATAGACGTCTCTACAATAATAGTTGAAGAAGTCAATACAGCAATCTCAGCATTGGATAAAACATCTAGACAAAGAATAAATAGGGAAACAGAGCCTGAACAATATGATAAATGAACTTTACCTCACAGATTTTTATAGAACATTACATCCCAAAACAGCAGGATATACATTCTTTTCAATCGCTCATGGATACTTCTCCAGGATAGACTACATGTTGGATCAAAAGGCAGGCCTCAATAAATTTTAAAAGATTGAAATTATACACAACACATTCTCTAATCATAATGGAGTGAAGATGAGAATTAATAATTGACAGAAAAAAGGAAAATTCAAAAATATATAGAGATTAAACAACACACTTTTAAATAATCAGTGAGTCAAGGAAGAAATTGCAAGAGAAATCAGTAAACATCTAGAGACAAAAAAAAAAACAAGAACACAACTTATCAAAACCTAGGTGAGGAGTTCCAGCAAGGTGGTGTCAGTGTAAGTGGGCACTCCCAACTTCTCTCACAAAAAAATGGCTGAGAAGAGGCAAAATTCTACCCACATGAGCTGTTATGGGAACCCAAAGAGCAGGAGGCTTCAGGGCATTGATCTAGGAAGGAACTGGATAAAGAGATAAAGAGCCCAAGAGAAAACCAGAACATAGACAACAGCAAGGAAATAGAATAAGAAGAATGAAGTGTCAAAGTGAAAACTGATCACACACACAAAAATAACAATAAAATAAAACCCTAAATTGGAAATAGAAGCTAATACAAATGAACAAACCCATAAAGATAAACCAATGCCTAGACACCAACAAAAAATTACAACCCATACTAAGAAACAGGAAGACATGACCCAATCAAATGAAGCATATGAAAAACAGGAGGAGATACAGAACATGGAACAACTAATCAGAGATCTGCAAACAAATATTATGAATCAACTTAATGAAGTGAAGAGAGAGATTATGGATCTTAAGACAACACTGGAAGAACACACTGACAAAATTTTAAACATACATAAAAAGATAACAGATATGATAGTGATGAATGGCACAGTACAAGAAATCAAAAATATAATGGAAACACAACAGATTTGAACATGCAGAGGAAAGAATAAGCAATGTGGAAGACAGTACAGCTGAAAATTAACAGATAGTAGAACAGATAGATAAAAAGATAAAAAAAATCTAGCAGGGACTCAGGGATTTGAATGACAACATAAAATGAACAAATATATGCATTATAGGCATTCCAGAAGGAGAAGAGAAGTGAAAGGGGACAGAAGGTGTATTGGAGAAAATAATGGCTGAAAACTTTCCAGTCCTATTGAAGGACATGGACGTACATATGCAGGAAATGTAGCACACCCCATACAGTATAAATCCTAACAGGCCTACACCAAGACATATACTTGCCAAATTGTTGATGCTCAAGACAAAGAGAGAATACTGAAAGCAGCAAGAGAATGAACCATCACATACAAGCGAAGCTCAATAAGATCAAGTGCTGATTTCTCATCTGAAACAATGGAGGCAAGAAGGCAGTGGTATGACATAGTTAAGGTACTAAAAGAAAAAACTTCCAGCCAAAGATTCTCTATACAGCAAAACTGCAATTTGAAAATGTGGTAGAATTCAAAATGTTAACAGAAAAACAGAAATTAAGAGCGTATGCCAATAAGAAACCTGCACTTCAAGAAATATTGAAGGGAATTCTGGAGGTCAAAAGGAAAAAAACCAGAGAGAGAGAGTTGGAGGAAAATGTAAGAACAACTAAAAAGATAAGAGAAATAAAAACAACATATGACATACATAAACCAAAAGAAAATATGGCTACTTTAAGTAATTCCTTGACAGTAATGACACTGAATATTAATTAATTAAACTCTCCAGTCAAGAGAAACAGATTAGTAGAATAGATAAGGAAATATGAACCATTTATATGCTGTCTACAAGAAACCCACCTTAGACCAGGAAAGGCAAGGAAGCTGAAAATAAATGGTTGGAAAACAATTTTACAAGCAAACTATAACCAGAAAAGGGTGAGAGTACTTCTCATATCAGACAAAATAGACTTTAAATGCAAAACTATTGTAAGTGACAAAGATGGACATTATATAGTAATAAAAGGGGAAATCTATCAAGAAGAAGGAACAATCATAAATATTTATGCACCTAACCAGGGCATCTCAAAATACATGAGGCAAATGCTGGAAAAACAGAGTGGAGAAATAGATACCTCTACAATTATAGTGGGGGACTTTAATACACTGTCATCATCATTAGATAGAAATCTTGACAGAGAATCAATAAAGAAATAAAGACTTTGAATAATACATTAGAGGATCTGGACCTAATAAACATATATAGAACATTACACCAAATACAGCAGGGTATCTATTCTTCTCAAGTGCACACGGATAATTCTCCATGATACACGATATGCTAAGCCTCAGAACAATTCTCAATGAATTCAGAAAGATTGAAATTATGCAAAGTAATTTCTCTGACCATTATGGAATGAAGCTGGAAACAAGTAAGGGTCAGAGAATGAGATTAGGCACAAAGATATGGAAGTTGAACAAAACAATCCTGGACAAACAGTGGGTCAAGGAAGAAATTGCAAAAGAAATCAGTAACTATATAGAAATGAATGAAAATGACAACACAATGTATCAAAACCTATGAATACATCAAAAACTGTGCTGAGAGAAAAATTTATAGCCATAAATGCCTATATTAAAAAAGAAGAAAGAGCTAAAGTCAAAGACCTAACTGCACACCTGGAAGAATTAGAAAAAGAACAACAAACTAACCCCAAAGGAAGTAGAAAGAAGGAAATAACAAAGATTAGAGCAGAGTTAAATGAAATTGAAAATAAGAAAGCATTAGAAAAAGTAAACCAAACTAAAAGCTGATTCTTGGAGAACATCAACAAAATTGACAAACCTTTAGCTAGACTAACAAAGAAAAAGAGAAGATACAATTACATAAAATAAGAAATGATAAAGAAGATACCACCACTGGCCCCAAGAAATAGAGTATCATAAGAGGATACTTTGAAAAATTGTATGCCAATAAGATGGATAATTTAGAGGAAATAGACAAATTCCTAGAAACACACAAGTAGCCTACATTAAGGAAAGAAGCTGATGAACTCAACAGACCAATCACAAATAAGGAAATAGAATCAGTCCTCAAAAATCTCCCAACTTAGAAAAGCCCAGGATCAGATGGCTTCACAGGCAAATTCTACCTACATTCTGGAAAGAACTAATACCAATCCTGATAAAATTCTTCAAAAAAATAGAACTAACTCATTCTATGATGTTAACATCATCTGAATACCAAAGCCAAATAAAGATGCCATAAGAAAAGAAAAGAAAACTATAGACAAATCTCTCTAATGAACTTAAATCACCACAGCATTTTTCAGTGAATTGGGAAAACTAACTATAAAATTTATCTGGAAGGCCAAGAGACCCCGAATTGCTAGAGACATATTGAAAAAGAAAAATGAAATTGGAGGAATCACACTAACAGACTTTAAAACATACTACAAAGCTACAGTGGTCAGAACTGCATGGTATTGGCACAAAATAGACATATTGACCATTGATACCAAATTGAGAATTCTGATATAGACACTCACATATATGGTCAACTAATCCTTGACAAGACCACCAAGCCCATTTAACTAGGAGGGAATGGCCTCTTCAACAAATGGTGCTTGAAGAACTGATACCCATATCCAAAAGAATGACAGAGGAACACCATCTCATACCTTATACAAAAATTAACTGAAGTGGATCAAAGATCTAAATATAAGAGCCAAGACCATAAAGACCTTGGAAGATAATGTAGGGAAGCATCTACAGTGTCTTATAATAGGAAATGTTTTAATGAATTTCACACCCAAAGCAGGAGCAGTGAAAGAAAAAAATACGTAAATAGAATCTCCTCAAAATTAAAAACTTTTGCAACTCAAAGGAATTTGTCAAGAAAGTGAAAAGGCAGCCTGCTCAATGGGAGAAAATATTTAGTAACCATATATCTGATAGGGGCCTGATATCCTGCATATACAAAGAAATCCTACACCTTGAAAATAAAAAGACAACCCATTTTAAAAATGGGCAAATGATTTGAATGGACACATCCCCAAAGAAGAAATATGAATGGCTAAAAAAAGCACATGAAAGGATGCTCAACATCACTAGGTATTAGGGAAGTGCAAATCAAAACTACAATGAGAATATCATCTTACACCCATTTGACTGGCAGCTATCAAAACTAATTATAGAACTGCCATGTGATCCAGCAATTACATTGCTGGAAATATATCCAAAAGAAATGAAAGTAAGGACATGATCCGATATAAGCACACCAATGTTCATAGTGGCATTATTCACTATTGCCAAAAGTTGTAATCAACCCAAATGCCCTTCAAGAGATAAATGGATAAACAAATTGTGGTATATACATAATATGGAATATTACTCAGCTGTAAAAAGAAATACAGTATTAACACATGGGATAACATGGATGAATCTTGAGGACTTTATGTTGAGTGAAGCAAGCTAGGCACTGAAGGACAATATTACATGACCCCGCTGATATGAATTAAGCAAATTGAGTAGATGGACAGAGCTAGAATACCAAAGATAGGTTTACAGGAAATAGAAAGGGAGATGAAGGCTGTGATCCACTGCCCATATGGGCAAAATTTATGATACAGTGGAAGTGTGTAGTTGTAAGGTGGAGGGGCATGGCAGTGGTGTAATGATACTATTGGATTGGGCAGTGCTGGTTGTCGGGGGGGTGGGTTGATCTGTCTATGGAACTTAGGGAAGGGTTGTGGGAGGGAGCAGGTGAACATTGGGGATTGACAGGTACATGGTTGAAACTACAATGTTGAGAATGCTCTCTTGGCAATATGGCAAGTGAAGGTTGCTGGTTTGGGGTGTTGGATGTGGAGGGCATGTGGAACAGGGTATACTTGGGGTAGGATTCTAGGGAGTATGTGTGTTCTTTTTGCCATAATGCATTATATCAGTGGGTGGAGACCCACATAATGAGTGGCAAGGTGGTGGACTCCCATCTTGTGGAAACCCACTATGTTCTCAAAAAAGGGGCAAGTGTCTCTTGAGAGCATGCACAATGCCTAATAGGGAAGAATAAACCAGTGTGTCAAGCTCTCAGTGTTGTTCCAAGTAATTATGAATCTTGTTCTTCAAGGAGTGAAGCCTGGTGGTTGCTGTGGGTTCCAAGGAAAAGGGGAGGGAGGAATAGAATAAATGGAAGAGGGGGCATTTCGGGTGGAAATGGAAGTGTTCTACATGATCTCGCTATGATGGATACAGGCCATGTTAAATTATATCAATTTATGAAAGTGTGGTCCAAAATGTAAGCTATAATGTAAGCAAATGACCATGGTTAGTAGCTATGTTTAAATATTTGTACATCAGTTTTAACAAATGTACCATCTACATATAAAATGTTATTAATGGGGGGGAAACGGGGAGGATATTGGGTATATGGGAGTTCCCTGTATTTGGTACTTGTATTAGTCAGCCAATGGGATGCTGATGCAAAATACCAGAAATTGGTTGGTTTTTATAAAGGGTATTTATTTGGGGTAGGACCTTACAGATACCAAGCCATAAAGTGTAAGTTACTTCCCTCACCAAAGACTACTTTCCCATGTTGGAGCAAGATGGCTGCCGATGTCTGTGAGGGTTCAGGGTTCCTCTGGGCTCAGCTCCTCTGTTTTCTCCACAAGGTCAGCTGTAGACTATGAGGCTCTCTAGACTTTGCCTTTCTCCACAAGGTCAGCCGAAGACTATCAGGTAAATAGCTCTGTCTCTCTCCCTGGGGTTTCTGTGGTGTCTAAGGAGCCATCTCTACTCCTCTTTGTTCTTCTCCTGGCTCAGGTCCTCTCCTCCTGGGGCTTGCTTCTTTTTCCTCTGCATGCTGACTTCCTGGGGCTCCAGCTTAAGACATCAGCATCAAACTCCAAGATCAAAACTCCAACATCAAAAACACTCAACTCTTTCCTTTGCCTTGCCTTTTATCTGTGAGTCCCCACCCACCAAGGGGTAGAGACTCAATGCCCTAATGATGTGGCCCAATCAAAGCCCTAATCATAACTTAATCATGCCCAGGTTCAGACCAGTTTACAAACATAATCCAGTATCTATTTTTGGAATTCACAGCTATGTCAAACTGCTACAGTACTTAACTCTTCTGTAACCTAAAACTTCTTTGAAGCAAAATGTAAAAAATAAGACACTGAGGGAATAAACAGAAGAAAATGTCACTGTACATATAGGACAACAGATCTTACAGAGGTGAAAGGCAAAATGTCAAAAAGATTTTAAAATATTTTTTCATTAGTTTCTATTATCCCAATTGTATTAGTCAGCTGAAGCAAAATACCAGAAATTGGCTGGTTTTTATAAAGGGCATTTATTTGGGGTAGGAGCTTATGGATACCAGGCCATAAAGCATAAGTTACCTCCCTCACCAAAGTCTTGTTGGAGCAAGATGGCAGCTGATGTCTGTGAGGGTTCAGGCTTCCTGGGTTCCTCTGAGCTCAGTTCTTCTGTTTTCTCCACAAGGTCAGCTGTAGACTATGAGGCTCTCTAGGCTTTGCCTCTCTCCACAAGGTCAGCTGTAGACTATCAGGTGAATGGCTCTATCTTTCTCCCTGTGGTTCCAGCTTCAACATCAAATTCCAACATCAAAAACTCCACTATCAAAATCCCTTGCATCAAAAGCTCCAACTTTGTCCTTTGCCATGCCTTTTATCTGTGAATCCCCACACACCAAGGAGTGGGGACTCAGTGCCCCAATGATGTGCCCCAATCAAAGCCCTAATTATAACTCAATCATGCTCAGTAATAGACCAGATTATGAACATAATCCAACATCTTTTTTTGGAATTCAAAATCATATCAAACTAGTACCCACATTAAGACATTTTTTTTGTATTTTACTTCTTATTTTTAAAACTACCTTTATTATTTCATTTTCCTATTAATTATATTTGGCTTTTTTATTGGCTTCATTTTTCAAGAAGATTTGGATCACAGAAGTGTTACAGTTATGGCAGGGAAAGATCATTGGTGTGGGGTGTCACTGATGGGGGATACATAGGAGGAAGCTTACCTGAGCATAAATATAAGTCATTTAAATGTGTTCAGTGTTCATGGGGCATTGTCATGGTGGGTGGAGATTCACAATAACTGAAGGAATATCAAATTCCCATCCTGGGAAGCTCTACCACATTCTCTAATGGAACACCAAGAATCGCTCAAGTATAGGGGCAATGACTAGAGAAGGAGGATGGTCCCTTGACGAGCCCTTGATATGGATAACTGCACTTATGAACCTTTAGTCTTGAAATGGAACCTGAGCCTAGTATTACAGGGTGCCCAAGAGTTGCCTCCTGGGAGCCTCCTTATTGCTCAAAAGTGGCCTCTCTCTCAACTGAACTCAGCATATAAATACATTACCTTCCTCCCAGTGTGGGACATGACCCCTGGGGATGAGCCTGCCTGGCACTGAGGGATTACCACCAAGCACCAACTAGTAATGCAACTGGAAAAAGACCTTGACCAAAAGGGGAAAGGTAAAGATAAATGAGTTTGTATGGCTAAGAGACTTCAAAGTGAGTTGGTAGGTCATTCTAGAGGTTACACTTACGCACCTCTCAGCAGGATCTCATTGACTGCCACAGTATATACTATCCCCAAATAGTGGGGTTCCTGCAGGTTCTGGATACATTCAGACACTCTAGTCAGGGCAGATAAATCAGGAGTTTGGTGCCTCGCTGGTGGGCCCTACTTTGGAATTTATCCTCCCCAGTGTGACAGGGTTAGACTAAGTTGTGGTGTCTCTACACATGACTCTTCTGTTCTTCTGTTTGAACTTGTAATTAGTACTAGAGTTGGTAGGTGTACATCCAAGAGACTTAAATCTTTGGACTGTCCATGTGCCAGCTGGGCCCCAAATCTCAACAGAGTTGCAACATCTACTCTCTAGTTCATTGGTCTCACCCAGGACAACTAAAAGGAGGTGACAATGGACAACTACCATACCATGGAGCCGAGAGACTACAACTGCAAGCAAGAGAGTTCCATCCATCAGCCCTAATGGAGCTTAGCCCCCTTTCATATAGAGGTGAAGTGAACATCACCATCCCAGAATCCTCAGGATTGGGGAATGAACAATTGACTAGAGTAGACTTACTGGTATTCTGCTACAGACTTACTGTGATTCTAGCAATGGAATAAATTATATCATTGATGTGGAGGCAGTGGCTATTGGAGATTCTGAGGGCAGGGAGAGGGAAAAAGAGGTCTAATATGGGGTCATTTTCAGAACTTGGGAGTTGTCCTGAAACACTGCAATGACTGATACAGGCCATTATATATCTTGCCATAACCTACAGAAATGGGTGGGAGAGAGTGTAAAGTACAGTGTAAACTTTAATCCATGCTCAGTGGCAAGGCTCCAAAATGTGTTCCTCAATTGCAATGAATGCACCAAACTATTGAAGGATGTTGTTAATGTGGGAAAATGTGGAAGGTGTGGGAAGTGGGGCATATGGGAATCTTCTATATTTTTATGTGACATTTATATAGCCTAAGTATCTTAAAAATAATAGGTGTAATATGGTGGTATTTTTGGGACATTGGTATTGTCCTGAATGGTGTTGCAGTGACAGATACAGGCCATTATATATACTGTCATAACTTGCAAAAATGTGTGGGAGAGAGTATAAAGTATAATGTAAACTATAATCCACACTTACTGGCAATGCTCTAATATATGTTCATCCTTTGTAACAAATATACCACAATAATGAAATATGTTGTTAATGTGGGAAAGTGTGGGAGGGGCAGTGAGTAGGGCATATAGAAATCCCCTACATTTTATGTAAAATTTATGTCATCTAAGTATCTTTTAAAAAATAAAAAATATAAAAAATAATAAAAACCTTAAAACAAACAAACAAAATCTGTGGGATACTGCAAAGTCAGTACTGAGAGGAAAATTTATAGCCCTCAATGCTATATTAAAGCAGAAAAAGCTAAAATCAAAGATCTATTTGCACACCTGGAGGAACTAGAAAAAGAACAGCAAATTAATTCCAAGCCAAGGGAAAATATAGAAATAATAAAGATCAGAGCAGAAATAAATGAAGTTGAGGAAAAAAACAATAGAGAGAATCAATAAAACTCAAAGTTGGTTGTTCAAGAAGATCACCCAAATCAACAAAGCCTTAGCTAGACAGACAAATCAAAAATAAAAACAAAGAGAGATGATGCAAGTACATTACCACTGATCCCACAAAATTAAGAGAGATCATAAGAGGATTCTATGAACAATTGTATGCTAACAAACTAGACAATTTAAATGAAATAGACAAATTCCTAGAAGCATAAACACCCTACACTCATCCCAGAAGAAAGAGAAGATGTCAATATACCAATCACAAGTAAAGAAATCAAAATAGTCATCAAAAACTTCCCCAAAATGAAAAGCTCAGGTCCAGATGGCTCCACAGCTGTATTCTACCAATCATTCAAAGACAATGTCATACCAATATTGCTCAAGCTCTTCCAAAAAATTGAATGGAAAGGAATGGTACTAAATATATTCTATGAAGCCAACATCACCCTAATACCAAAAACAGATAAAGAGACTATGAAAAAAGAAAACTGCCCACCAATATCTCTAATGAATGTAGATGAAAAAAAACCCAAAAAACTCAACAAAATACTTGCAAACTGAATCCAAAAGTGCATTAAATGAATTATACACTATGATCAAATCAGTTTTATCTCAGATATGCAAGAGTGGTTCAACACAAGAAAAATAATTAGTGTCATAAACCACATTAATAAATGGAAGAAAAATTACATGATCTTCTTGGTTGATGCAGAAGATGCATTTGACAAAATACAGCTATCATTTCTTGATAAAAAACACCCCAAAAGGTAGGAATAAAAGGAAACTTTCTTAGCATGGTAAAATGCATATTTGAAAATCCCACAGCTAGCATTGAACTCAATGGTGAAAGATTGAAAGCTTTACTGTTGAGATCAGGAACACTATCAGGATGCCTGCTGTCACAACTGTTATTCAATATTGTGATAGAAGTTCTAACTAGAGCAATTAGGGAAGAAAAGGAAATAAAAGGAAATAAAATAGGAAAGGAAGAAGTAAAACGTTTCCTATTTGCTGATGATATGATCCTATACCTAGAAAATCCTGGAAAATCCACAACAAAGCTGCTAAAACTAATTGATGTGTTCAGTAACTTGGCAGGATCCAAAATTGATATGCAAAAATCAGCATTTCTAGGCACTACTGATGAACAATCTGAGGAGGAAATCAGGGAAAAAAAAATCCATTTATAATAGCAACTAAAAGAACCAAATATTTAGGAATAAACCTAACCAAGGACAAAAAGGACCTGTATTCAGAAACTATGCAGAATTGCTAAAAGAAACTAAACTCTAAAATAAATGGAAGGTGTTAGAGAAAAGGCACTCACAGGGACATGGTGACTGATGACTGCCGGCAGGAAGTTTCTCGAGAAGCTCTCCCATTGGAGGAGGTCTGAAAATTAGGCTTCAGCTTGCCCTGGAAAGGGGTATATAAATTTATACAGTGCCTTCCTAGGTGGGGAAATGGTAGTCAATGGGAGGGAGTCAAAGGTCTGAGTGAGGTGCAGGGACCAATTGGAAGCCCTAGAGGCAAAAATGTTCCCCTGTATGGCTAGAGGGTAGTGGGTTAGGGAGTTATGTTTTCTTGGAATGCTGGAGGAGCAGGTGGTGCTTTGATCTGGAGGGAGTGAATGTCTCTATTTCACTTTACTCCCATCTCCATGTGATTTCTTTGTTCAACCTTTGAGGGAAGTGCTGTGTTTTTAGGCATGTAGGCTATGGGGTGTGGGGAGCTTGTCTTTCCTCAATGCATGTAAGGGCAACTGAGTCACAGTTTATTTATTATTGCAAGCCTAGTGAGGGGGGGACCCCTAACCGAAGGATATTTCATGTTCATGGATTGGAACACTAAATATCATTAAGATGTCACTTCTACTCAAACTTATTTACAGATTCAATGCAATCAAATCCCAACATCATTTTTTGCAGAAATGGAAAAATCAATTATTAAATTTATTTGGAAGGGTAAAGGGTCCCAAACAGTGAAAAAAAATGTCTTTAAAAAGAAGATTGAAGTTGGAGTACTCTCTCTTCATAACTTTGAAACATATTACTTAGCTACAGTGGTAAAAATAGCATGGTATAGACATAAAGGCATAAAGACATCATAAAGATAGACATTTTGACCAATGGAAACAAATTGAGAACTCAGAAATAGATGCTCATATCTACAGTCAAGTGATTTTTGACAAGGCGGTCAAGCCCACACATCTGTGCCAGAACAGTCTATTTAACAAATGGTGCTGGGATAACTGGATATCCATAGCTAAAAGAGAGAAAGAAGAACACTCTCTCATACCTTATACAAAAGTGAACTCAAAATGGATCAAAGACTTAAATATAGAAGCTAGAACCATAAAACTCTTAGAAGAAAATGTAGGGAAACTTCTTCAAGATCTCGTAGTAGATGGTGACTTTTTACACCTTATACCCAAAGGACAAACAATGAAAGAAAATGTAGATAAATGGGTTCTCCTCAAAATGAAACACTTCTGTGTTTCAAATGGCTTTGTTAAGAAGGTGAAAAGGTAGCCTACTCAATGGGAGATAATTTTTGGAACTGTGTATCCAATAAAGCTTTGAGCTCCATGTTATATAATGAGATAATACAACTCATCAATAAAAAGACAAACAACCCAATTTTTAAAAAAAGGCAAAAGACTTGAACAGACATTTTTCAATAGAAGGAATACAAATGACCAAAAAGCACATGAAAAGATGCTCAACATCACTAGCTGTTAGGGAAATGCGGATCAAAACTACAATGAGATTCTATTTTACTCCACTAGAAAGGCTACTATTTTAAAAAAATAGAAAATTACAAGTGTTGAACACTCATTCATTACTGGTAGCAATGTAAAATGGTGCACCCACTGTTGAAGACAGTTTGGCAGTTCCTCAGAAGGCTAAGTATTGAATTACCAAATAAAATAGCAATTTCCTTACTAGGTATATACCCCCAAAAATTGAAAACAGGGACTCAGATATTTACAAACCCATGTTCATAGCAGCATTATTCATGGTTGCCAAAGATGGAAGCAACTTAGGTGTCCTTCAAACAATGAATGGATAAACAAAATGTGGTATATATAATAGAATATTATTCAGCCATAAAAAGAAATGAAGTCCTGATATATGTGGTGACATGAATGAACTTTGAAGACATTATGTTGACTGAAATAAGTCAGATACGAAAGAACAAATAGTGTATGCTCTCACTGATATGAAATAATTAACATATGCTAACCTATAGAGTTAGAATCTAGAATATAGTTACCAGGGGTTGGATTGGTTATTGGGATTGTAGTGTTAATGCTTAATCTGTATGAAATTTCTGTTAAGGTTGATTGTATAGATTTGGAAATGAATAGTTTGATGGTAGGACAAAATTGTGAGTATATTTAACGGTACTGACTTATTTATGTTGGTGTGGTTAAAAGGAAATTTTAGGTCATATATATGCTACTAGAATAAAAATTAAAAATAAAATATAGGAGTGTACAACACAGTGAATCCTATTGTAAATGATGGGCTGTAGTTAATAGTACAATTACAAAAAAAAATTATTTCATGAATTCTAATAAAGGTACAACACTAATTCAAAATGTTAATAATAGGGTGGTATATTGGGAAAAATATACCCTAATGTAAACTACAGACTATAGTTAATAGTAATATTCTTTCATCAGTTGTGACAAAGATACCACACTAATGCACAGTGTTAACAATGGGAGTGGGTGGGTATATGGAAACACTTTGTTTTTTTTACATGATTTTTTTTACATGATTTTACATGATTTTACATAAACCTACAACTTCTCTAATTAAAAACTAAAAATAAATTTATTAAATATATTTTTTAAAAAAGAAATACATAGTCTAATGGGGGACACTGGAAGTAATTATTTACATCCTGTCCCTACCTCAACCTCTCTACTCACCCAAAGGATAGCGCATGATTCCATTAATAACATTGACTCTCTGGTAAAGATCCTCAAAGGTGATAATATTAGCAGTAACACTGATGATACATTTTTGGGTGGGGCTCCATTGATTGGGGCTTAGAGATGAACTGCAAATTATATTCTCTTTTGCCTTGTAGTCTTAAACAACAGCAGTTATATACTAAGTGGGGAGGTAGTGAGAACTTGTTTTTATGACTTAAAATAGATCTTTCTTATTCTGAATGGATTGGAAGTTGAATGAGGCTTGCTATTAAAAGTAGGGTCATGTATACAGCATACAAAGGTATACATAATTCATATTATATATAATTTTCTTTTTATTTCCATTACTAGTAAAGATGAATGATATGAGATCATCATAGAATACTTTGGAAACATAGAAGCACCAACTGTCCTAGCCTGGTGGCACTAGATATCATGGATAAGGGATTAATTGAAAGGATTCCTGAAGAATGAGTTGGAGTTCACCAATAGTTAAGAGGAAAGAAGGAGGAAAAGAAGAAACCATTAAAGAAGGGAGGGTTAACATTAGTGAAGACTTGACTGTTGGTGATTAAGGAATTATAAATCTTTACTTTTGACCTCGAGAACGTGGTGCAAGTTGAAATGTGGCAGAAAAGTCAGTTAGTCAACTAACAGATTATGAGATGCTTAAAGTGCTGTACTGAGGGTTTGCATATTATTTGGAAAGTAAGAATTCTAAGCAAGGATCAGCAATGGATTTTAGAAATATTATTCTGACAAAACCGTAGGACATGAATTAAGGGTGAGGGCAGGGAGACCAGCGAAATGCTCTTACAGTTTTCCCATTATTTACTACTGGTCTAAACTAAGGTGGAGATCTTGAATAGGAAGGAGGGAATGGATTTGAAAGATAAGTGGTGCTTGATGTTTCACTAGAGTTGGGACTGAGGTGTAAAAGGAGTTTGGCCTTCAGGATTCTGAGTGGTGCCATTAACCAAGATAGGTAATTCAGGAAAATGAACGTGTTTGGGATGTGGGGACATATATTCCCTCCCCAAGTAAATTGTAATATCCTCAAGGTCAGCACCTTTCCTTCCATTTCTTTTACAAAGCCACTGTATGGTAGCAACAAGTTACATTAATAATTACTTGATGAATAGTATAAGGAAGTACAGAGGAGCCATTAGAATTTTACTAAGAGGCACAGTGAAGCATAGGAAACAACTGAGGAAATCCACATGTATATTTGCATTAAATATGCATTATATTTGCATACAATTTGAGTAAATCTGTCAAAATAGTTCAATATTTCATGTGCAATTTAAATATTCAAAATTTATTATTGATGTTGTTTAAAAGAGACATACCCATACTGGAGAAAATGAAAGCAGTAGGCTAAGCATAAGCAATGGCAAATCTACTATCTATTTATTCACATCCAAATGCCCCAACAGGCCTATTTTCTCCTCATCCTACTGGCTGTTTGTTACATTTGCAATTAACACGGCATTGGTTGGAGTTTAGCTATAATCTGGCCAAACTATATTTCTCTTGTCTCATACAGTCTCAATTATATAGAAAATGGATAGATAGTAAATTCCTATTACTGGCAACCTAATCATGGAGGTATTTGAAAAAAACTTATTTTGCAAGGAGAATATATACTTATTCACTCCTTTAAGATTTTGGACAGCTTATTCTTCCATTGTTGCTTGAATTACACTAGAACATGCTGGACAGCTATTGGGAAGATGCTATGCACTGAGTGGAGAGTAAAATCAATGGTTGGTTCCCAAATTTCAGTTCTCTTACTGGTGCCAATCTGGCCCATTAGAATCATCTGTATTTCTTTTTCTTTTTAGAATCATCTGAAGAGCTTGTTAAAAGATAAATGGTCCCTATCCCTTCAAATCCTCTCTCAGTAGATCTGATGCAGAATTTAGACATGAAGTTTAAAACTTTCCAGAGATGATTCTGAGGCAAAGCCAGAATTAGGAATCATTAAAGTAGATTAACTTAGAGGGCTTTTTGGATTTAATAGTTGCAAGATTTTTCCCAACACCTGCTTCCAATGAAGGAATGAAAATACCTTGCTATGTCTCTGATTAAAGGGATTCACCAAGCCTAAAAGGACTCTGAGACCCAAACACAGGGAAGTATATCTAGATCACACACTAAGTCAAGGACCCTCCCACCAGATCATGGCAACACTAGTTAGAAATGTTGGGTTTGTTGAGCTCAAATTGGACCTTAGCTTTAACTGACATACCATATACAAAAATACTTATACTTTGCCTCATCATATTTAAGCTCTTTTCCCATAACTGCAAAATATTTCTTGAATTTCTTTCCTTTTTCCTTCCTCCTGTTTTCCTATTATTTTCTTCTTTTCTTAACCTCAGGAGCAGACTTGTATTAATATTTCCTGTAGCTTACATTTAACATTAACGTATGGATGGCCTCTCCTTTTTCTTCCTTCATCTCTGATCCTATATCCCTATATAGACATGTGAGATATGCATCTTTAAACATTCAAGTGTCATTTTATAATAAATAGTGCTGCTTTTTTTTTTGTTAGGCTAGTAAAAAAATTATTGGGAAATTAGGAAATGGGGGAAAAGAACAGACCTTGCTGAGAAATGGGAGAGAAGGACAGAAATATGCACTGAGATTTGGTGCTGGCTCCTCTTGCAAAGAGAGCAAGATTTGGCTTGTGTAGTTACCTTTTAAGCTATTAATTATTCCTCCCCTAGCTAATGCTAAGGGGAGGGGCCCCAGCTATTATTAATTACCCCACCAATGGTGGGAGCCAATGGTGAGACCTGTTTGGAATATCCAGGGCCTCCCTTGGCCCTAGAAAGTGTCCTGAGACCTCAATGTCATAAAGTCAATGTCTCGGTAGGGTCTCATGGCCATGTTGTCTGTTGGCCATGTTGTGGCTCATCTTCTACTTGTTTCCCTGTACTAACCTGTTTCAACTCTCCCCTTAGACGTTCACAAGTTTATTTTTACAGGGGTACTGAAGGGTAATGGTCATTTTTCTGTAGTTATTTCCTGCTGGTTAGGGCAGTAGTTCCTACCTGACAGGCATAGTGTTGTTTTGTGTGGGTCATGTTATATAAATGATATTGTAAAACTTTATTGTTTTTGTTTTCCTGAGTATAAAGGTTAAGACACATTTATTCAGGTATATTTCCATCTACTATGTTGCTTCTAATATCTGCATATTAGATGCATTCAGTGACTCCAACGCATTTTACTTACCTGTTCTGATAAAGATGGGCATATGGGTTGACTTCAACTTCCAATTAGCATAAATACTACTGAGATAAACATGCTTGTTCAGATACCCTCCTAAATCTGTGAGCAGTTTCTCCATGTATATGTCCAGGAGTTGCTGGGCCTTATATCTGTGAACAAGTTTCTCCATATATATGCCCAGCAATTTCTGGGTTGCAGATCTGTGAAAAAGTTTCTCCAACTATACGCTCAAGAGTTGCAGAGTTAGGATGTGTATGTATAATTAATTGTATGAAGACTGCCAAGTTGCTCTCCATTTTATTGCACTAGTTTATACTCCCACCAGCAATGGCTGAGGTTTCCTATTTCCCACTTCCTGTCTGTGATGGTTAGGCTCATGTTTCAGCTTGGTCAGGTAATGGTGCCCGGTTAGTTGGTCAAGCAAGCACTGGCCTAATAGTTACTGTGAGGACATTTCATGGACTTAAATCATTAGTAAATTGATTGCATTTGTGGATAATTACATCTACAATCAACTGAGAATATTGACTTCAGCAATGAGAGACATTTCATCCAGTTAATTGAAGGCCTTAAAGGAAGAAGCTATGATTTAAGCAGTAAGAAGAGAAAATTTTCATCTCTACTTCTGCTAGCCAACCTCTTCTGGAGAATTTGTCTAAAACCTTCATTGGAGTTCCCAGCTTGCAGTCTGCTTGATGGAATCTGGACTTGTGCATCCCCACAGTTACATGAGACAATTTTATAAAATCTCATAATATTTACTTATATCTCCTGTTAATTGTGTTTCCCTCAAGAACCCTGACTAAAACAGCTTGATACCAGGAGTGCGGTGACCCAAACCTTCATTCCTAAAGTTTCTGGGTCATTGGCAGTCCTGTCTGGATTGTGTTGTAGTTTTCAGTTGACTTTAATCATATGGCATGATAGTGCTATGAGATGCCCTAGGGGATCTCCTGTATCCCAGGCAAACTCTTCTTTACTTCCACTGTGTAGTTGCAGTCCTATTTCCTCTTGATACTCAAGATCAGTGACAGCCACCAGTACAGTAATTCCCTTCTTTGCCTGTTAATTCAGAGGCATGACATGAAACCCAAAGTGACCAGATGGCAGTCTTACTTCCAGTTCAATGGAATTGTTGTTGTGTCCCCTGGTGAAAGGACTCCTCTTTTTATACTTAAGACCTGGAGACCAATAGGGCTTAAGTTTGCAAGTACAGGAAGCAAAAATTTTCCTAGTGGATAACTAGGGATAACCTCACCACTCCTTGAGTCCTGAACCAGTGAAATCTTGACTATGGAGAATCAACACCATAGAGTGGATGCTGATTTAGAGCATACACAGACTCCTGGAAAACATTGCCCCAGCCCTGCAAGGTATTGCCACCTAGTTGGTACCATAATTGAGTCTTTGAAAGGCCATTCCACTGTTCTATGAATCCAGCTGCTTCTCAATGATGGGGAACATGGTAAGACCAGTGAATTCCATGAGCATGTGCCCATTCCTGTGCATCATTTTCTGTGAAGTGGGTTCCTTTATCATAAGAAGTGTTGTATGGAATATGATGACTGTGGATAAGGTATTTTGTAAGTCCACAAATGGTAGTTTTGAAAGAAATATTGTGTGCAGGGAAGGCAAACCCGTATCTGGAGTATGTGTTCATTCCAATTAGAACAAATCACTGCCCATTCCATGATGAAAGTGTTCCAATGTAATCAAGAAGGTAGCAGGCTGATCACCCTGGGGAATGGTACCATATCGAGGACTGAGTGGTGGTCTCTGCTGCTAGCAGATTGGACACTCAGCAATGGCTGTAGCCAGGTCGGCCTTGGTTGGGGGAAGTCCATGTTGCTGAGGCCATGCAATAACCTCCATCCTACCACATGGCCACTTTGTTCATGAGTCCATTGAACAATGCTAATACACTGTCCTACATTTAGAATTGTCTCAACTTAAAATTTTTCCAAATTCATAAATGTTAAATCATGGTTCAAAGTTTCAATTTTTATGTTTTTCGTTATGATAGGGTCTGATTGTGTCTTCAGATACATTTTAGCCATTCAGAGTTCATTTCTGTAAACTGCTTATTAATATCCCCCATCCATTTCTCTTATGATAGCCCTGTCTTTTTTTTTCTTATTGGTTTTAGGGAGTTCCTTAAGTAACCAAAATATTAATCATGTGTCAGGTTTATATAGAACAACAGTCTTCTCCCAATCTTTCTTCAGGTATCTGTGCATATTGCTAAGTGAAAGTTTATAAAAAATTGTACTCAAAGCCATCAACTTTTAATTTAATCTTATTATTCAGTGTGTGTGTGTGTATTTAACTTATTTAGGAAATTCTTCTCCACCCTTAAGCCGCCAACACACAGAGATAGACCCTTCCATTTTCTTCATTTAGGTTTATAATTTTACCC
The DNA here is from genome assembly GCF_030445035.2 of Dasypus novemcinctus. Taxonomy (NCBI): domain Eukaryota; kingdom Metazoa; phylum Chordata; class Mammalia; order Cingulata; family Dasypodidae; genus Dasypus; species Dasypus novemcinctus. Next base: position 84,312,443 of record NC_080676.1, read on the forward strand.
TTTATATTTAGCACTTTAATTCCTTTGAGTCCATTTTTCAATACTGTATGGAGAAGGAATCCAGTTTTATTTTTCTTCATAATTGTGAACCAGTTTTCTCAATAACAAATACCTAAAGTGAGTCATTGTTCTCATTGATGTGTAGTGCTACCTCTATAATACATCCCTGTGTTAATGAATTTTCTTGTCTATTCCAGGGGTTTATCTCTCTGTTTCTTCACTGGTACAGTTGATTTTTAGTTCTTTGAGGTATCCGATGGGAGAATTCCTCCTTGTTCTTTCCTGTAGAAACTTGGCTTTATTTTATTATTTATTTAGTACTTTGTGTATATGTGTGTGTGGGAGTGATGATTTAAATGTTTGGTGAGCTCAAAATATTGTTTTGGAATTTTTATTGAAATCATTTAATTTACAGATAAAATTTGGCAAAAATTCACATCTTTAAAATACTAATTCATGCTATCTATGAACATAATTCATTTATTCAGATATTTTATGTTCTTCAAGAGAGTTTTAACAGTAACTCTATAAAACTCTTGTGGTCTTAGAATGGTTTTAAATTTTCTTTATTTAGTATTAAGTTTGCTGTAGAATTTTGAAATACAGTCTTTTTCTTACTAGGGTAGTCCCTCTTTATTTTTAATTTTCTAAGATTTTGTAATGTCTATTTCAGCATTTGCAAATTATTTTTCTTCATTTATTGAGATAATTATGTGAATTTTCTTTTTTTGTATTTTAAAGTGGTGAATTGCATTGCTACATTTCCTGATTTAAAATCATCTTTAAATTTTGGGATAAACTACTTTGGATCAGAATGTATATTTAAAATACACTCATTTATGTGGTAGTTAATAGCTCTTTTAGAATTTTTGTTTATAGATTCAAAATTGGAATAAGACATAATTTCCATTCCTTATGCTGTTTTCATTTGATTTTTTAATTTGAATAAAGTGGGTTACCTTTTTTCCTATTTTGTAAATGAATTTATAAAATTTATGGCTTAAATATTCCTTAAAAATTTAGTATAATTCATCTATAAATTCAGTTGGGCCCAGGGCTTTTTTTAAGGAAAAATATTTTGATATCCATTTTATATAATTATTTATGTATTTAATGTTTTCTATATCTTCTTGCAACAATTTGGACATTTTACATTTTTCTGATATTTACACTTTCTGTTTTAATTTGGAAATTCATTCTCATATAGTAGTTTTTTAATAAACTTTTTATTATTTTTCTCCTTCTCTTGTATCTCTTTCTCATTTTCCCATCTATGCATTATTGATTTCCATTTTCTCTGTTTTTCCTCCTTTCGGCTTCTTCATGAAAAGACATTAATTTTCTCAGATAACTAACTTTTATATTTTTATGAATTATCTGTTTTTCATTTCAATTATTTTTATCGTTATTATTTTTTTTTAATTTCTATCTTTGCATTTGCCAATTTCTTGAGTTCCAATATTTTGCAGAATTGTTTTCCAATATATTTTTATTTTCAAATAAAAGCATTTAAAGCTACAAATACCTCTCTATGTAATAGTTTATTTGTGTCCCAGACATTTTAATATGTACCATGTCAAATGCTTTTTAAATTCTTTTTAATCTCACTTAAGATTTTCTCTTTAGCCTATTTAGAAATAGAGTTTCTAAAAAAAAAATTGGGGAAACGGACTTGGCCCAGTGGTTATGGCGTCCGTCTACCACATGGGAGGTCCGCGGTTCAAACCCCGGGCCTCCTTGCTCCGTGTGGAGCTGGCCTATGTGCAGTGCTGATGCGTGCAAGGAATGCTGGGCCACGCAGGGGTGTCCCCCGCATAGGGGAGCCCCTCGCACAAATAGTGTACCCGTGAGGAGAGCCGCCCAGCGTGAAAGAAAGTGCAGCCTGCCCAGGAATGGCGCCTCCCACACTTCCCTTGCCACTGACGACAACAGAAGCGGACAAAGAAACAAGACGCAGCAAATAGATACAGAGAAAAGACAACCGGGGCAGGGCGGGGGGGGTTTAAATAAAAAATAAAAATAAATCTTTAAAAAAATAAAAATTAAAACTGAATTGTTATTTCCAGTCCAATTTAAGTATCTTAGCTCTCTGTTTATCAATGATTTCTGACTTTATTGTGTTTTCATTGGAGAATACTGACTGATGATGAATCTTTGGAATTTGTTGATCCTTTCTTTGTGACTTAGTTTATAATCACTTTTTGTGGATATTCCATGTATGCTTGAAAATAATATATATCCATTAGTGGTAGCAGGTAAAGTTCTGTATTTGTCTATTAACTCATGCTATTCAAATGATGTTATTAAAATGTTTCAGGTATTTCCTCTTTTTATGACAATTTATTCTGCTGATTTCTGGGAAGTATGGCTTATATCTCCAAATAAATGGTTGATTTATATATTTTTCCTTACTTCAGTTGTTGGTTTATATAATTTAAGGCTGAATGGTTAGGTACATATATGTTCATGCTTATTTTAGGTCTTTAATATAGTATATATAATTTTTATATATAATATCCCTCTGATTTTTTTTTGTGACTCATATTGATTTGCACAAAAACCCTGGTTCTCCAAAGTCAGAACCTTTTGTTATGTTCTGCCCCTTCCTACCTCCATTGCTAAAACAGTTTCATAGCCATATATTAAAAAGTCCAAGCAGGAAAGCACCTTTATTAATAACTATTCTTCCATTATTTCTTTCCACCTCCCATTAATCCATGTGCTCCCCAAGTCAGGGAGTGGGCTGTGCATATGGGTATGGGTATGAAGAAATGGATGTTGGATTGCCCCTGCTGAGGAGTATTTTATTCCAAATTTTGAGTAGAGTGGAAAAGATAGGTTTTCCTTCAATGAGAAAGGGAATAATTTGCCAGTACCTGGGCGGGGGGTGGGGTGGGGTGGAGGATGCCTTCATTGTTTGAAGGGGAAAGCAGGACATGGACTGAATAGATGTCAAGTAGAAGGATAGGCACCTGACTCTTGCATATGTTACTTCATATAGCCACATACTTTCCAAGGTAAGCACTATTTTTTTCCATTTTGCAAATAAAGGTAGTGAGTCTCAGTGAAGCAACTTCATTTTCACAATGCTACAGAGGCAGCAGTGATATAATTGAAATAGAAACATGAATCATTCTGATTCTGTTATAAAAATTATTTGAACTTGGCCAAATAATAATACAGGAATCCTTATTTTCTCAGTCAAGGTGAAAAGATTCTGGTTTTATACTTCAATATGAGATGGATAGAACACTTATACAAAGAAATACTAAGGGAATCAGATGGCTTTTATGCACTGCTGACTAGCCTAGCACAACTTTACTGAATGTCTGTTAAGATTTTTCTTAAAAAAATGCAACAGAAAAATTCAAATGGTTAAAGTTAATTGCAGGATTAAATTGCCATTTGTCAATAGCAATGTAATTTGTATTATAGATTTCAGGACTAGCTTTCAGGCATATTTTATCAATATGCTTCCATTGACTTAATAACAATATTTCTAAAAATAAAAAATAAAAAGCCAAGCCCCTTTTTTTCCTCTTTTCAAATGAACATGTTCAAAAGGTTTTCATCAGTGTGTTAGCCAACTCTGCAAAATTTCTAGTAAATAAATTATCACCAGGAGGCTGAAAATCCATTACCATAAAAAAAGCCATTTTTCCCTCCCTAATCGATTGCCCACTGTGCAACTGCTAATGGGACCATACACACATGTTGTGCAGAGGGAATTCATTTTCAGGTTCTCTCTCTTTTCTAGAATCTATTTTATAAAGAACTAAACCCATAAATTAGTCAAGGCATAAAATGAACACTTTGGCTTTCAGCAGGAAAAACATTAAGGTTGTGCACCTAGAGAATTTTCCAAGCTAGTTCCCAATGAAGTGGAGACTGCACTAAGTGCTCTGTAAACACTATAGCTCCTACCTGGAAGAGCCAGATCTTTGTCTGCTCCTGACATGGTAGTGCATTGAACAGTGTTGGCCTTTAAACGTAGCAGTTTTGAAATAATCTTGGGGCAACTGGATTTTACCATCGCAGTTCATCCCCAGAATCCCATATTTCACCTCCAATCTCACTCACAGATGACACTATTATTCCATAAATACCAACTCACGATTACGTATAGGCCTTTTATAATTCCACTGGTTTGGCTGCCAAATCAGTCTTGCACAGAATAACCAGTCTTTGTCAGAGCCTAAAATCATGTGAAATGGCATGGGAAGGGCATATCCCCCCAATTTTTATCGAACCTGAGATCCACTTTCTTTGGAATTTTATTTAAAAATTCTATTGGCCATTCTAGTGGTCTTCTCTCAAAAACTTAGAATTCTGAAGCTCAAAGTGGATTTACCTTCATATTTTTCAATCACTTTCAGTTCACAGATAGTTTTGTCTTGATCAAAGGAAGATTCTAGTAAGAGGCAAGGTCTGGAATCCATTCTAGATTTTCTGATTATTTGGGGATGATATCACCCTTTTTTTTTTTTTGTGAGACATTAAAATATATGTGGAATTAAACCAGCCTGAGGAGAAGATCCCTGCAATATTCAGGGTATAGTGGCGGTTGATAGAAAGAAGCAGACCAGAGATGAGAAGTTTAGGAACACTTAAAGAGGGATAAAAGACATACATGATTTTGGGAGCATTTAATGGATTTTAGGTAATTCCTCTATGTGTATGGAACTGATTCTTCCAATCATGTATGTCATGTTTCTCTTAAAATGTCTTTGGTGTTATTAATAACCTATATTTTTTTCTCATTCTCTCCTTAGGTAAGTTGCCGTTCCTGTTTTACAAAAACTATTTGTTCTGGAAAAAGTCGTGTATATGAGACAGGTAATTACTTTATTATAGTTTCTCTATGCTCCAGTTTTGGTAACTGCTTCTCTTTGTCTATTTTATTCCAGCAAGAGATTTGATTGCACAGAGTTCAGAATTTTCATTTATTTAAGAGTCTTTAGGTCTGATCATAATCCTTATATAATCTAAATGATCTTTCGAAAACTTTTATATATATGAGGCCTACAAAATTGATTATATATTCATATTTACCATGTAGTTTCTTGTGGGTTTCTCACTGTGAATTGGCAGATCTTGATGTGGTCTCAAAAACAAATGGCACTTCTCTTCCAATACTTATCCATGCAATAATGATGTCATTCAAAATTTACAGTGGAACGATACATTACACTTATCAGCACTAAAGTTATGCAGCTATTTTGTCCTTGTAATTTTAATTTATCAGTATGACTTAGAAGTAGGCTGATTATCAGAAATTCTTTGAATTACCATAGTCTGGCACAATTGTTGGTAACACACTTTAGAAATTCTTTTGCCTTTTTTTACCATCCTTTAGTTAAACTGCCTTATCTAATCACTTCCTGTTTTTTATTGTACTCTGTTCTCATAAACATACTAATATAAATATATATTTATACTTATTTAATACACATATGTGACATATTTACTTGGGATAAGTATTAAGGAATAAAAGTGTGGTTATCATCAAAATAGCATAGAAAATCATAAGGAATAGTGGGGTAGAGATGTAGAATTTGTAGGGCTTATTCCCAAAGGAGATTGTTAATTAACAAACAAACCAAAACATATTTACTTCACTTTTTCTAAGAAAAAAACCAAACCCCCAAACATAGTTGTTATGATGTGTGTATGTGTATGTGTGTGTGTTTATTGTGTCTGTATCCAATCAAATCACAATGTTAATTGGAGTTAACAGGACAGTTTTGACATTGCCAAAACAGTGGCTGAAATAGAGGAAACACAAATGTAAGTAGCTGAGGCCCAAAAATAGCCTTGGATCCTTAACAGTTTGAAAATAAATAGTTGTAGTTGGATTTATGGTATTAAAGCTTTGTTATAATTAGAAACATTAGTTTTCTTTAGTAGCATTGCTATAGCAAATCTATAGCTAGAGGGTGCCAGGCAAGACCCAAATTATATATTTTAGAATTTATTTTCTCAGTTATTAATACCTTGTATTATTGAAACTTAAAGATATTTTACATTCAAATGAATTTTTCATCAACTACATAATTTGTTTCCTTTCAAAAAATTTTTAAACTATTTAAGATAGTGAAATTTCTTCATGTTAAGATTTTTCTATTTCCTGTTCCTCAAGTACCACCTCAATTTCTTTTGCTTTTAGACTTTAACATCACAAGAGAACTCATTTCAAAAATATTTTTTTCATTGATATTTTTTAAAAAAGAAATATGATTGCTTTGGGAATTTTATGAGAGAATTTTCTGACTTCTATGTAATTACAATCTCAGTCTTAATGATACATTAGCATATTTTTGCATCTCATTTTATGAACAAATGTCAGGCTCTATAATAATGCAGTCTTAAGTGGCAAATTGAAGACCCCAGAAGTTAGGTAATTCCTAAATATAAGATGCCTTGAAATAAAAATGGAATATATTGCCATCTACATGTATATACATACACATGGATATACACATGAATATAAACATGCATGTATAAGCACACATGAGGTAGAATACCATCAATAGTTCACATTATTTCAAGTTGCTTTAAATAATCTAATTATTATTCCCCTTAGTGCTGATAAAATTTCATATTAAAAATAAACGTTGCTTTAGACTATTTTTAATCAGGAATATCCAATTAAACAATCACTTACTATTAAGTAAGTATTTATTTAATTGAGGGAACTATGTTAATACTGTGGAGAATAGACAAGTGAACAAAGGGAAGATATTGTTCCCATGTAGCCCTTAATAGAGGCATGGAAATAAGTAAGGTCTATGTCGGAATATAATAGAATGTAGAATAAATAAACATCTATAGAAAAAGCAGAGCTTTCTGAATGCAAGAGAAAAATAATACTTTGGACTGGGAAATAAGAAAAAATGTCATGAAATGATTACTTATGAAACATGATTGGAGGGTGAATAGAACTTTGATGGAAGATAATTTTGAAGCACAGTGTGTGATAATCAACATGAGTAAGACCTAGAAGAAGAAAGGACATTATTAGGGTACCTAGTAAGTTACATAAAGAGATTGTTAAAATATTGGATTAAGTAATTCTTAAGTCTCCAAGGTCAATGATATCTTTCTTGTTGTATATGGTCTTCCTAAAAAGAATAAGACTCTTGATTTCCTGAAATTCTCATCTTTGTAATTTAATACTGTACCCTTCATAGGAGTTTAACAATAGATATTTTGACAATGAGTTCATTGTACCCACCAGAATGTAAATTCCTCCATTGGTTTGTAAATTCACTAAAAAAGCGATTGTAAATTCAATTAAAAATCCATTCATTTTGGTATATCCTGTTTTTAATCTCAGTTCTTAATATACAGTTTGCCTTAAATAAATGTTCATTAAGAATGTTTTTCGTTGTCTCGTCTTGTTGGTCTACCAAGTCCCACCTTACTCATTTCTCCCTGTCTCTAAAACTGTTTGACAATGTGTCATAGAACAAAAGATTTGGACCTTTCATAAAACAAAGCCAAAGGCAGTGGTTGTTAAAAACAGAAGCTCTGAACTTCGTCTGCCTGCATTCCAATCCCTTCTATCATTACACAGCAGTGTAATTTTGGGCAATTTATTTATTATCTTTGTGTTTCAGTTTCCTCATCTATAAATTGGGGTTTAAAAGTTTATAAAGTTGGTTTGAAAATATAAAGAGTTTATATATCTAAAGTATAGAAAAATGCCTGGCTCATAATTGATATGTACATGGTAGCTATTATCATCTCTTAATGCCAAAGTAGTAGAAAAGCAGCTTTTGTTCTGATATACTAGAGAATAATTTTAAACATTAAATATAATGAAATAGTTATTATAATCATTCTTTGGAATTAGTTAATAAATAAAATTAATAATGTATACCATGTTCCTGATTTAGGTAACAGAGAATATGTTTATTGAAAAAATATTTCATTTTCTGTGCAATTATTTCTGAAATGATTTTCAAAGAATAAAGCTGAACCAAGAGAAATTTTAGATGTTGCACTTTATGCAGCAAGCCTTTGCCTAGAGCTCAGTACTTCATTTTTATTTAATGTGCTGCACATTTGTTCTTCTGACCAGAAATTTTACTAAAAAGGCAAGACTTATCTTTAATTTTCCCCTGATGTATCTAATTTATACTTACATTGCTTTCCTGACAAACAGTCCTATGTTACTAAGCTTTTTCAGTATTTCACTCTGCAGTGATAACTGAAAGGTATGTTTGGTAATAACAGGTATTGTCTCAAGTACTATTTTATTGTCATCTGTTATGGCTTAATGACCCAAACCTTGACAGTACTGGTTTGATGAGCTTTGTGATAGGCAACACTTGAATGAAAAGGCAGGGCTGATCAACAGACAGTGACTCAATGAGGAAGCACAGAACTGTGAGTTTTGCCTTTAGAACAAGCTTCTTCAGAAAAAACAAGAAGGAGTCTAATGGGAATGTTTTTAACATTGTCTCCATGTTCCAGGAAAATATGGGATAATATAGTTCAGTAAAGGTTTATATATTTTATAAGCAGTTTTATCAGAAGCATTGTTATTTTCATAAATAGCATTATTATCAGTCTTTGGATTATGCTAGAAAACTGTGAGAATGCCAAAAATGACACAATCACTTACACTTATAGTCCACGGTACACAAAATAAAATGTTAGACCAGATATAAAGTCTGCACAGTGGTTGGTTTAATAAAGTTCAGCTTCCTTTTCCTTTATTCTGGAAAATGAGGGAAAACTTCTCTAGAAGCAATATTTACTTGAAAGAAAAGCGAGTAACAAAATAGCAAAATTTAATTTAGAACCAAGAATAAGGGTTAGTGTAGGACAATATTAGGTGTCAGTATGAATGAGATAGCCTCTGGGAGTGGGGGGTCATAGTAAATAATTGGAATAGAGCTCAGCATTTTTTCAGATTTCCTAATTGAGTAATGTGTGCAGACAGAAAACTCAAATTGAGATTTATTTTGTGTATACTTGTAAAGAAAATAGGTATGAAAACCTTTCTGGATTATAAAGAATTATTATATATACACATGTAAAAATATTTTGTAGTTTATTATTTAAATTTAATAGTGACATTCACCAAAGTTCTGTGATTTATGATGTTATGCTCCTTTGAAGATTGTATTCTAACTGCATTTCAGAATACATGTTTGTATGTATATGTGCATGTATGTATATATTACAGGAAATATATCTGTGGATGTGTGTTTGTAATAAATGATATCTAAACTGTACCTGATACTAAATAATTTATCAAACAATTTATATCACCTACTTATATTCATTATATACTGTTCATGACATGCTTAGAAACTCTGCATTTTGATTGCTTGGGGTAAAAAATATACAAAGTATCTGTTCGGTTTCAAATTCATTCCCATTCTCCCTCTTAGCTGCTCTGTATAACAGGTGGCAGATCTGAAAAACCACATTTTTCTGGCTCTGTTGCCAAGTGGTTCCTTGCTAGGTTCAACCAGTGGGAGGCACTGGCAGGAAACTAAATTGTGAGAACAGAAGAGCCAGACAATTTTCCTCCATCTCTATATGCTTCTGAATCTCCATGTCCCAGCTCCCACTTGGCAGCCTCTGATATGGTTTCATTTCCTATTGGGTGGCCCTGACTCCCAGGCTATGGTAACATCAGCTCCTCTTTTCAATTCTAGGGATGATAGTATTTGTCTGATATTACTAATCTCTAGATTATTTCATCAACCAACTATGTAGTTTTTAGCTCTTCCAACATCTTTTTAATTTTTTCTCTGGATTAAATTATCTCTAATGAACTACCTGGTATGGAATTTATTTATTTTTCTGACTGTACCTTTACTGATTCTATAGGTGAGGCTTAGAAGCCTCTCTATAATTTTAGTCTGTGCTACTCCACGTGTTAAAATGGGGATTACGCCATCAGACATGCACTAGTATATGCAAACCCACTCTCCTAGATCTTTCTATTTCAAGGCACAGTTTCACCTTTGATACCTCCACATCAGCTTTGATTCTTTTTCAAGTACACTCAGTCATACCCTTGTTCTATTAACCCCCACTAAATCTACCAATACCAACCCAATAACCTTAAGAAATTTGTGTTGTTTTTAGTCTTTTGTGGACCTCAGAAAATTATATTCTTAAATAGAACCTATTGTGAACCTTATTTTAGATTAGATCAAGTAAGGGGCATTTGAATAGATTGTTCCAGTGTGTGTGTTGGGGGGGGGGGTGACCCACAGTGGGTCTTAATCCTCTTACTGGAGTGCTGTATAGAGGAATAAAAAAGCTACAGAAACAGGAAAAAAAAATATGCACTGACAGCAAGAAACCTCCAGAAGTTAAGAATCAATGAACCTGGGAGAGAGAAAAACCACAGAACAGGATGGAGTAGAATTAACAACACCACCTAGAAGAGAGGGGAGAGATGAGTTGATGTCACCATGTGCTAATTGCCCGCAGCTGAGCTCAGGGAAAAAGTGAGCTTGGAGGAGAAGACAGAGACCGGCAGAGTTGCCATTGTGCCTTGCCACATGGCAGGGGTCCAGGGTTGCCAGTTACAGACCTTCATTGAGACACCATCTCTGATGATGCCTTGATTTGGGCGTTCTCACAGCCTCAGAACTGCAAGCTTAACAAATTCCCATTGTGAAAGCCAATCCATTTCTGGTATATTGCATTGGTGGCCTTTAGCAAACTAAAATAAAATTAAAGAAAAAATATGTTCTAAGCCATGTGACTTTGATTTAATTTCCAATAGGAGTTTAAAGAAGGGAAAAAAGATTTGGTATGATTTTTCTTTTTTAATGGAGAAGAGTAAGCCTGAGTTATAACTGAAGGGTTAGTAGAGCATGGATGGGGAATGGACTTCTTGGTTAAAAAAGAGCATACACAAAAGTCCATGGGCAAAAGGAGTATGGGAAGCACAGGGAATCAAAAGAATGAGCCTGATTTGAGCTGACTGGGTACTGGGGAGGCTTAGGGAATAATGGCAGCAAGTAATGAGAAATATATAAAAGAGAGTTCAAAATTCTCCAACTTCTTTATGAAGAAGTGGAGGAGGTCATATGATGAGTAAAGAGCTGAAATGCAGAGTAATTGTAAATTCCTAGAACTGAATAGTAAATTTTCAATTACTACTGACAGATTGGATGATCATCAAGTGATGAACCACAGAATTGACATATTGAAAGTCATGGTTAGGATGCTCAGAATTAACCTCTCTTGGGCTGGATAGACTGTATTTTCCTCTAATAACCTGCTCTTGAAAGTATTGTACATTATCTTTTGGTCTTATGCCCAGCATGGTGTCTAATACAGTTTTTTGGAAAATGGTTAGCCATATATGGGCTTAATGCTAAGAGTTACTTGATTGACAGATGAATTGATGACAATTTTTCAGATTTTTGACACAGCACTTCTGATACTTTACTATCCATTTTGGATGAAAGACATCATTCTACAATGCCAAACCATCAGTATAGATATTGCACTGTGGATGTTAGGGATTATTGTTTTTACCTGATAACAACCATTTGAAGCCTAATTTAACTTTAAGAATTACTTTTACCTCTGAGCACTATGTCTCTTTAGGGTCTCTGATACAGAATTCACACTTGGAAGATAAATCCTGAAAACGTTTAATCAAGATTGAGAATATCTGAATGGACCTGACACTTTTGAGAACTTTGAGGAAATAATACAAGAGAAATCCAAAATTTAAAATGAGGCATAATGGACTCTTAATGTTTTTTCTTCCCAAATTGCAATATAGTATACAAAAATTTTAGAATTTCTAACAAGCTAATGTTGAGATTAATAGATGCATTATTTTTAGAAATGCACAATGCATTATAGAGTCCAAGGGAAGTGCTAGTTTCTTTTAAGGACCATTTTTATCAAAATATTTAAACTTAAAACACCAGTGTTCTTGCTAAAGTCTGTTATACCATTGGAAAGAGGATGATAATAAAAATATTATATTTACGAATATTAATTTGTTGTTCCTCATTACTTCCTTTAGGTGTTTTAGCCTAATTTCCAAGCTACAAGTCTTAAGACTAGACTCTCTACCAATGAAAGATGTTAGGGATTATCTCAGCCTTTGTGTCTTCCTATGTATTATAGACATTTGCCTTGGAATAGTAATAGGAAATCTTTTCTACTAACAGAGTATTATTTTTCATCCATTCATCCTTCCATCTATCTATCCATCCATCCAATAAAAATTAAAATCTAGGCTCAAATTCTAGAAGTTCCATTTATCAGTCATTAAGTCATGACTTTTGGGAACCTAAATTTCCTCACATTTAAAATGGTTTTGTCTAGGGCTGTAACCTTTGGTCATGGCCCCCACCCATTCTGTTGCCACCACAGTAAACCTTGTGAGTCTGAGTCTCAGCCTGATTCAGGCTCTTTAGCTGCTGTCACCCTCCAGGATTGCAAAGGAAGACATTGAGGCTGAGTGGAGCAGGAACTATGGGTACAGTAATTAGTAGTCGGCATGTCTTTGGTGGCTGAAGCCTTTGTCTCCCAGCTGGCAACTGTAGAACCTTGGCCTGAAAATGCCACATTATATTAGCAACTAAAAGAGGAGCATCTTTTGCTGTCTGATAATGCAGTTTCTTATGCTGTACAGATCTTTTTGCAAATATATAATCTGCTTATCAAAGTGATTTGTAGGGAAAATGCAGAATGTACATCTCCATCCAATAAAGTACATTTTATTCATGTGGGAAATTAAATAGTATAAGAACTTTGTCCATTAGTACAATTTGTCAAAGCCAAGGACCATTCTCTTAGTGATGGGCTGGATGAAGTCCAAAAAAGCAGAAATAAAAGCCTACATGGAATTAGTCAACAATATGATGTTGACTACAGAGTTGTATCTTCAGTGGTGTGATTAAGGTACAGTAGGGGAGATCACTCATGCTAGGTATGGATCTCCTTACCCTTGGCCTCTGAATAATAATTTGGCCTATAAGAAGCAGTGGGAAGCCAAAGGTAAGATGAAAGCTGTTGGGTGGGATAACAAGACTTGGGACCAGGTCTTGGAAGATGTGGACCAGTGCTGTCATGCTCTTTCTCAAAGACTGGGAACCCAACTCTATTTCTTCAATAAGAAGTCTACTGAACTAGATGCACTGATATTTGTTAATCTGTACACCACTGTTACCACACAATTGAACAATGTTGAAGTTTTTACTTTCTAAAAAGGTGAAAAATTACAACTTCCTTGCTTTCCATAGAAGAATTGAACAACATTATGTTGAAGATCATGATAAAGGCAACTTACCTATCAGTTGTCTTAGTTACTTGTTAACTTAAATATTTTTTAATCTAACTTTTAAAATATATCTTACTTGAATATTATAATAGATAATGGTATCAGAATTTTAAGACCAAAATCACTGCTTTTGGATATTTATGGTTTCTATTATACACTGGGCACACAGTAGATGTTTCACAAAATTCTTGATATTAATTTGAAAGAGCATGGTACTTTCCACAGTCTTTTAAAAATATTTACATCATTTCTGATTTTGTTCTATTTTACATTTCATCTAATTCTTAATAGTTAGGACTCTAAATAAAACTGAGAAAGAGTATAAAATCAAAGAGACAAAGGAAGACAGTGTATTTTCCCCATTTTACATATTCTTACCTAAATATGTCCATTTACTGTTTGTCTCAGACATTATTTTTATAATGATCCCTTATCCAGCCCTTACTTTATTCTTTTCCTTCTCATGCTTCTCATGCCTTAGGTAATTGGAGTAATTTAGGGGAAAACCAGAAGAAGAGAATCAGACCTGAATCTGAAATCCAAAGTACCGTGGTGGTATCTTATCCAAATAGATAATTCCTAAATCCTAAATTTTGCTAAAGTAAGGAAGACAGGAATTTTTTATACTCAATTTCAGGAATAATTGAACAGAAAAATATCAGAAATCATGGTGAACTGCATATGGGACAGTCCCCCTTAACATAATCTGTGCCACTGTTCTAATAGTCAGACAAAAGTCCTGATTTTTAAGGCTATAGGAGGCAGAAAGGAAATGATACAATGACTTTTTTTAGCACCTGGGGTTTGGGGGGGACAGTTAAAATCTAGAGGGTAGTCTAATCGCAATTTGACATGAAATGTAAGCCCAGTTCTCAAATATGGATCCTGTCAGTTATTCATACATTTTTAGCCTACTGGGTATATGACTGTAATGGGCTGACCTCATGACATCTTCAAAGACCAGAGCAGAATAGTAACATTTGGTCTCCTCAGTTATTGAAAGGTCAGGCAGCACATGTGTTTACATGTGTTTCTCTACCATTTTCCAAGTTAGTGTTCCACTTGAGGTATTGACAGATCTGAAAAGCCATATATGGTTTAGAAAGCAACAGAGCCTGCAAGACAAATCACAGAGAACATCCTATGGTTCTATTATTTCAACTTTCCTAAGATCTATGTTAACTAATTGCTTTGATTTTGTACCTGTGGGTGATCTGTTCTCTGATAATCTAATGCAATGCTATTATTAAAACCAAACTTAAAACCAGGCTATATTGTTACTATTGAGCTATTGGCCCACCCACTCAGGTAATGGAATACTTGGCTCTCAGTTAAGGGATGCTGTTATTAAATAGTTGTAATGCTCTTTTCAAATATTGAATCATTAATTTGCTCAGGCATCTGTGACTCCTAGAAAGTATTATTTTTTCTCAGTTAATAAGAGAAGAAAGAGAAACAGAGGCATATTTTTCTAAGTTCACACAGAAAAGTGGGAGACAGGGAGGAGAAAGGAAACAACTCCATAGTCCTTCTAGCATCTCATCAAAATCCAGAGCTATGGCATTCTTTTTCAGTGGTTATAATCCAAAATGCTTCCTCAGATCATCTCTCAACACTAACTACAATGTGCTCTCTGAATGATGTCCCTTATTAGGATTGATGAGAGAATTGGATTATATTCTATTTGTAAACTACTTAGTAGAGTCATTGCATGGTTCCTAGTAATTATAAGAAAATGGAAGGGTTTCTTAATAAGTTAAATTGCTTTGAGCCACTTTCTGGTAATCTAAGGTGTCTAATAATGGAAGGTGCTGTCTCACGAGGTAGGGTCCATACACAGGCTTTTATCAATTGCTCACTTATGTTAAAGGAGGGACCATACATTAAGTGTGTGTGGTTAGGTGGTCTCTGAGACCAAGTAGCAATAGTGATGAAGTGTTGTACTTTAGGACCTTGGAAATTCTTGACACTTGCACATCTCTTTATAAATGTACCACTTGCATAATAATTAATGTGTGTATAAAGTATCTATTAGTATTTAATCATCACAACAGCCTCATGAAGAAATTGGGATATTTAATTGTCTTCATTTTACAGATGGGAAAATTTTCGAGCATCAGAAGTTAAATGACTTTCTCAATGTCATATTTAGAAAGTTTGAAAGCTGAAACTCTTACTCTGTTTTTCTGATTCTAAGCCCTTGCTTTCTGTATTATGTATAGTCATTCCTGTTTACATTCTTGGAATGGATTTCATTTAATAAGACTTTTAAAGAGTCATCCTCTTTCTCAGCTTCCCTTTCCTTTGCTCCCCACATCTACTCAATTCCTGTTTCATCCAGAAAGTGAATTTTGCAAAGCCCATGTGCACTGGTTGGATGAACGCTATAGAGTGATATTTAAAATCGGAGAGAATATTTGCTACCCCACCCATGACCTCATCGTCCACCGAATTTTGCCCTGACATTCACAACTAGATGAAAGCCAAGGACAGGTGCCATCCCTATGCATTGATGGCATTCTGAAAGTAATGGTGGCAGGGCACATTTCCTGCTGTGAATTACTTTTGAATAAAACCTCCTTTTTAATCTAAATCTGTGGTTACTTACTGTGGCAGTTTTGCATTGTTTGTGAATTCCAAAAATAGATATTGGATTGTGTTTTCCTCTAGGCGTATTAGATTATATTAAATTCAGAGTTTTCACTTTTAGTTGATTAAATCAAGATTAAGACTTTGATTCAGCCACATCAGTAGGATGTTAAGATGTGTCACAGAAAAAAAAATTATACAGCAGAGGAGAGAGTTTTTAGTTTTGATGCTGGAACCCTGGAGAGAGAGTCAAGTCATCTGCCTGATAGTTTACAGCCTTGTGGAGAGAACAGAGCAACTGAGCCTGGAAAGAAATGAGCTCTGGGAAGAGAGATTAACCTTATGCCATCCTACATTTGAGATTAGAAGAAGTTGGACACACGGAGCCTTAGCAGAGAAGAAGGAAGTCTGAAACCCTGCAGACTTGCCTGCCATCTTGTTTCAACATGTGGCAACAGACTTTAGGTGAGGAAGTAACTTTTAGTTGGGCTCTTTATGGCCTTCTGACTATAAGCTTCTATCCCAAGTAATACCCTTTATAAAGCCAACAGATTCCTGGTGTTTTGCATGAGCACCCCACTGGCTGTCTAATATACCTACTTATTTAGCTTTTGTCTAATTCTGGTGGCTATAACTTGGAAGGTAGCAGGAAACCAATTCTGCAAGACTGAGAATGGGCTCCCACATTTGTTGTAATTTACTGCCATAATGAGAGGAAGAAAAAAATATTTCAAGTGTTTTATAGCCAGGCAGAGTGTTTGCAGACTTGCTTTTCTTCACCTATGTCTAGACACATGGAGATATCAGTTACCATTCAGTTTGGATCAGTTCACACAGATTCTTCATTTTTCAAGCTTTATTCAAGGTGTATTTTTCCATTCACTGCAGTGAACACTTATCTGCTTTCTTAAAAATGGAGTACATGCTATCAGCTAGTGGAGACATTGAGTTTGCCTTCCCTCACTTCCTCCCAAGGCAACAAAGCAAAACTCTTTAAGGAGGCATGAATGCTACCCATAGGCTGGGAGATGTTCAAGCCTTATTCCTGTTTGCCCAGTTAGGAAGTGGAAGGCTGAACTTAATCATGTGAAGGTCCTTCTCAGCCCTGTGTTTCTAATCATTCATCCTATAACATTTTCTTTCCCTTTAAAGTTGTGAGGTATGCAGGGTAGTTGTTATAGGAGTATATTAGCTTGGTTTAAATTGTGTTTGGGTAGGTCATGAGCATATACTAAGTCAGAATGATTTGTGGAGAAGGAAACATCAAGAAATTGGAATCATTCAGAAAGGAGAGACTCATTCCTTATTTCATTCCATCTTTCATTCTTTTATTCAACAAATAACAAATACTTATGAATAGAAAGATAAATAAGTGAAACTTTGAACCTTTCTAAGAACTCTCACTTTGGCACGGGAGATGTATAAGCAATAACAGGACACTAAGCTACCAGTGTGAGATTAGATGGGAATACAAATTTTACAAAGGCAGAGAAGAAGAGGTCTGGACTCTGTCTGAGGAGGGCTGAAAAGTTTCCCCTGTGATGGAAACACCTGAACAGTGTTTTTCTAAAAATTGTATTTAAGTATATCATTCCTATATGAACATAAATAAAAAATAAGTGTATAATAAAAGTTGTGAACTTAGAAAACAAACATACTTATCATCATACAAGGCTCCTATATATCATCCCCCCAAACACCTTGCATTGTTGTGAAACTTTTATTATAAACCATGGAAATAGCGTCATCAAAATATAATAACTATAATCCATATCTTAACACATTTGGTGTATTTTCCCCCAACCCACCCAATTACTAACACCCCGTATTAGTATTATACGTTTGTTAAAGTTCATGAGAAAACATTCTCATATTTGTCCTGCTAACCTCAGTCCATCTTCCACCACTGGATTCCTTGTTATACATCCCCATGGTTTGTACAATTTATTCAAAGTGTACACTCAGTGACTCTCATTTTCATCACAAAGTTGTGTTGTCACCAACTCAGTCAATTTTAGAACATTTTCATTACTCCAAAAGGAAAAGTCCCATACCCTCTTATACTGCCTAGAGTTTTCTCTCCGAGTTGATATAATATCTTCTTTGTCATTGCTGCAAAAATGTTGCAGTATTACTGCTGTCATCAATAAGTTAAATCAGTTATAATTTTTCTGTGTATCATTATATTCTTAACAATTCGGAAAAGGAAAACATTCTTATGTTTATATTATTAGCCACAATCTTCATCCACCACTGAAATCACTGTTATGTAGTTCACAGATTATCTCTATCTTCCTTTCAATTGACATTTATGTCCATAGACACTTTTTTAACCACAATCTCATTTATAAATCAGTAGTGTTAGTTATACTCACTGTAATGTGTTACCATCAACGCTATTCATTTCCACACTTTTACAACTAACTTTATGAAAAATTTTACACGCATTGAGTATCAGCTCCCATTCTCAACCCATGTTCTATCTCTTATTAAGCTATACTCTAGAGCTTATCTCTGTGAGTTTATTCATAGTATTTAGTTCATATTAATGAAACCATACAATATTTGTTCTTTTATGTCTGGCTTATTTCATTCAATATAATATTTTCAAGGTTCATCCATGTTGTCACATGCATCCTATTTGATTTCTTCTTATAGCTGAATACTATTTCATTGTATGTATATACCACATTTTGTCTATCCATTCATTGGTTGATGGACACTTGGGCTAGTTCCATATTTCAACAATTGCGAGTAATACTCCTATGAACATCGCTGTGCAAATGTCAGTTTGCATCCTTGCTTCTGAATATATTCATAGTAAAGGGATTACTAGATCATATGGCAGTTCTATATTGAGTTTCCTGAGGTGTTGCCAAACTGTCTTCCACAGAGTTTGCATCATTCTACATTCCCACCAACAGTGAAGGAGCGTTACTATATCTCTCCATCTTCTCCAGCATTTGAAATTTTCTTTTTTTTTTTTTTATAATGGTCATTCTACAAGGTGTGAAATGGTATGTCATTGTAGCTTTGATCTGCATTTCCCTAATAGCTAGTGATGTTGAACATTTTTTTATGTGCTTTTGGTCATTTGGATTTCCTCTTTGGAGAAATGTTTATTCAAGTTTTTTGTCCATTTTTAAATTGGGTTCCTTGTCTTTTTATTGCTGAATTATATGATCTCTTTATATAGCATGGAGATCATACCCTTATTGGACAAGTGGTTTCCAAATATTTTCTCCCCTTGAGTAGACTGCCTCTTTACTTTCTTGACAATGTCATTTGAATAACAACAGTGTTTAATTTTGAGGAGACCCATTTATCTATTTTTTCTTTTATTGCTCATGCTTTGGATTTAAGTTTCAAGAAACTACCACCTACCACAAGATCTTGAAGATATTACCCTACATTTTCTTCTAGAAGTTTTATGGTTGTAGCTTTTATATTTAGGTCCTTGATCCATTCTGAGTTACATTTTGTATAAGGTATGTGAAAGATGGTGGTCCTCTTTCTTTCTTTTGGTTGTAGGTATCCAGTTATCCCAGTGCGATTTGTTGAACAGACTGTCCTGGCCCAGCTGGGTGGGCTTGGCAGTCCAGTCTTTGAACAGTATTTTGAAGAATGAATTCATGAGATAGATTTAGGAAAAGAAGTCATTCTGGACAGCAGGTTGTGCAAATTCATGTAAGCGTGAGGTAGCACACTGTGCCCAAGGCAGTTTGGTGTGACAATGCAATGTGTACTCCTGAGGCAGTGGCAAGAACTGTGGTTAGAGAATTATGGAAAGATAGCTCTTAAAACTCTCAAGTGTCTTGTGAAGGAGTTTGAAATCCTAACTTGATGAGAGATGGTCTGCCTAAGATTTTTAGATTGAGATGATTCTAAAAGTGGTTATGTTCTAAGGTCTGATATAGTTTAGTAGCAGCTGTTAAATGTCTCTTTCAACTAACTTCCTTTTTAAGCTGAGGTTTGACAAAACTGAGACATTTTGACCTGATTGGGATAGATATAATTCATCTCCATCTCTGGATTAAAGGCATGGTTGCAAGTGACAAGTTATACAAAAGTGCTGGAGTCAGTGTCTAGATTCCTGGCTTCACTGAAAGAAAGAATTCAAGGACGAGCCACAAGTCAAACAAGCAGAGAATTTATTGGGAGGCAAAGCAAGAGAAAAAAAGGATACCCTCAGACATGAGGGTGGCATTCTCAAAGGAGAGAGATGTGAGTTCTGCCCTGGGGCTGCCTGTTTTATGGGCTACAGGACTCAAGGGTCTGTGCTGACTGGCATATTTGAGACTAAGCAAAGGAAATCTAATGGGCAGTTTGATTTGCTTAGGGTTATAGGGATTGCTGTGGTGGTTGGCTTTTGGCTGCTGTCCACAAGATCTGCAGAGTATGTTGACTCGCAGTGATTGGCCTCTGGTCACTCACTGTCCACGAAGCATGAGGTAAATTATGTGAGTGGTGGGTTGAGTGGTGGGTGGTGGTGGTGGTGCCCCTCTGGTCCCTTCCCTCTTTCCCACCATGTAATGTTGTTGTTGGCTGCCTTCTGATAACTCACCCATTGGGTGTGTGCTGGGTATGCACTTTAAGTTGCCCCTACCTAACTTGCTTGCGTCAGTCAGCAGGCTGATGCCAGTCAGAAGGCCATTGCCTCAAACTGTGTAATTCAGCAGGCCATTGCCTCAGTTTCTCGTATCAGGTGGTGTTTGTGTGGTTTATTAGGTTTTCTGCCCCTTTCTCCTTAGGTCCCTATTCTTTCCTGCCTCAAAAGCACAATCATAAGCTTTAAAGAACTCCTCCTATGAGTAGGACTAAGGCCATTCCAATGGGACTGGGAAAGAGACAGGCTGGAGGTAGACAGCACGTAGAAAGAGGTGGAAGGGCCTTCTATGATGTTGACTCAGTGAACCTTTCAGAGTTGGTGGTGAATGAATGGATAATTATTCTGAGAACTGTAACCTGGAATATTAGCGAAATAAGACCATTTCCCACTCAAGCAAAGGAACAGGCTGGTGGAAGAGAATTGTGGTGGAGCAGAAACAGCTAAGAAATTCTCATAATGAACTCAGGTTGGTGGCATGTAATTCAAGGCATGTAATTGTCCATAAGTTTCCTATGTAGGGTTCATGGTAAATTTTAAATTACTGTGATTTTGGTAACATTGTAAATGAGTCCTAGGTAACTCTCAGAATTACCTAAAGTTATTTAAAATTGTATGCAAGACAGCTTTGTGGGAACAAGAGCAGTGGGGCCATATATTTATGCTAATAATAATAATAAAAATAAATAAAAATATTAAAGAGGTATTAAATACATATAAATTTATAGTAAAGAAATAAATTACAAATAATAATCAAAAATACTATGAACCAGGCTTTCATACATTATCTCATTTATTCCTCACTACACTAAGAGAGAGAGTCACATAACTTCCACTGTATAGAAGAAAATTAAATTAAATTAAATTTTAAAAAGCTAAGCATTAGGGAGGTAAAATGATTACTCATGACCTCAGGCTGGCAAGTGGCATAAATAGAATTCAGATCCAGGCTTGGTTAAAAAAAAAAAAAAGACAGGTTATAGGGTGTGTGAGGTTAACTCCTATGCCAGAATATCTGTCCTCATGTAATGAAGCTCCCAAACAATATTGCTAATTGTTTCTTAAATAGTCTAAGTTCATTAGCACAATAAAGGGAGGAGATTTCCAAAGGGAATTCAATAGATGGGAGAAAGAGAAAGAGAAAGGAAGGGAGAGGGAGTGGGGAGGACAAAGAGAGAGAGGAAGAGAGAGAGAGAGAGAATAAGAAAGGTTTTTTTTCAATTTGTAAATCTGTTTAACACTAATATCAGATTTTAAGAGAAATATGCATTTAGTAGTTTGGGGATAGAGCCACCCTTGAAACAATCCATAAGAAAAAAGCTTAGATGATTCTGCAAAAGCTTTTACTAAAAGTCGTTGTTAGCTAGAGATGTACCTAATAGTGGAAACTAGTGACTGTTCCCACATACCTTACCACTGACATCCTGGTACCCAGAGAGAATAGCTGCCTTCAGACTGCTGCATTAGCTTTCCTTACTGAGGACAGCTATGCAATGGTGCCTGCTATCAAGCAAAGGAAGTAAAGAACAGTGAAAGAAAAAAAAAGTTTTTTGACTTCTTATTTGTTTCACTAATAGTGGGTAGAACCTTTTTAAAGAACCCGTCAAGAAATTCTATTCTACTAGATTTCCAAAATGAATTTCTCCAACAACTTCAATTAGGTAAGATATTTTTCTTCCTCCCTTTCCCTCACTTTGCAGGAAAATGTCAATATGTGCCCCACTGTATTCATTTGGATTCATTGGAGCCAGAAATGCACTTGTTGAGAAATATATTTGACAGCCAGTCAGTTGAAAGATTCTGTAGAGATGTGATGTCACTGCCGTATTTCTATGAAAAGCCATAGCCCAACCTTTTAGGGGGGAAAAAAGTGTTGCTTCTACAATCAAAATATCCAGTGGTGGCATTATTCCTAACAAAAGGAAGTAAACACATTAATAAAATATCAGTGGTGATTGTAACAGCCTGTTCTTTCTTGTTTGTTTAAGTCTATAATCACTTTAAGTAGCTTGAGCAATGCATTCTGTTCACCAAAGACATTTGTGCACTCACTTCCATCTTTTTCTGTAAGAGATTTGCACTCATCAACTTTAATTGAGACTTGGAGAAAAGCATTTGAATTGTATTTGGCTGTAATTCTGGAGTAATTTCTTGATGCTATATATAAAAAAAAATTCACTTTTATTGACTTTCCTATGCCTGTCTCCCTTTTCCCCTCATCAACAAGATATACCTGTGAAAATGGATGAGTTTTGAAAGGAATTGAAGATAAACGGCAGTGCAAAGAAAGGATACCCAGAAACTGAGCGGAAAAATATGCGAAGCGAAACAGTATTGGAGTAGGATTTTAGCAAAATTAAATAGATAAATTTACAGAAAAGCCAAATAATTCTTTCCATGTATTTCTTTATCTCCCTCATTATTCTCTTTGTGGAGCACAGGCTCTGTAATTTCTCTCTTTGCCTTTTTTGTCCTCCACTGAATCTCCAGGACTTCTAAAACAAATCAAATCAAGAATTAACCTTTTAAGCATGAAATTTATCTCTTTGCTATGCTGTGCATGTCCTCTATAAATCATTCTGTGGAAGAAGTCTGGGAGATCAGCACTGCTCCAAACCTCTGGTGACTACTCAGGGAATTCTATAACAATCTCCCCCATTTACTATGGTGGCCTTTCCCAGGCTGAAATACTCTTTTGCTACAGCCTTGTGTAGGAATGAGTGCTTCAAATAATTTCCTCATGCAATATACAGCAATGCCACAATTATAAAACTAGCACAGTGACAAGGTCATGGCCCCAGAGGAAAGAATGGTAAAACATAATTATTTGTGAGTAATGAAATAGTTCTAAAGTCTAAAGCTTTAAGAATTATCTGAACATTTAATCATTAGAGAAAAGACCAGGGAGAAAGGAAGTTTCATCTAAAAGTAAGCTTAGCAAGCCCAGTTTCCTAACACCTTTTGCTATATAGCATTGCCCAAGGTTGCACCTCCTCCAGGACTCTGAGAGCTTGTCTCCTTGTCATCTCATCACCCCTGGCCACACCATTCATGAAAATAACAATGGCATCCATTTACTGAATGCCTCACATGTCCCAGGAAGAGGGTATACCTCATCTCTAATCCTCCCTTTAGCCCTGAAAAGTCAGTATTTTTATCCTCATTTTAGAGAGATATTACATTGCTCACTAAGGTCACAGAGCTAGGGTTTGGCAAACACAGGATTCAAACAGAGTTCAGGCCAACTCCATTGTCTCTTTCTTGCCACTATTTAATAGGAGAGAGGCACCACCCTATCAGTCTTTGATATTTTTACTCTCTGTAAGTACTTATGCTCTTAAAGAAAGGGCAATGCCAAGAGAAGAAGAGAGTTTTTCTTCAAGGCAGTGTTTTTCAACCTTTTAAAAATATTTCCACTATTGCCCTCGGCTTTCTAGACTTCATTCTCCTAATTGCCCCCAACCCATGAAATTTAATACTATAGATGCACTGTATGTCTTTTTATATACTGGAGCATTTGGCCTGGGGCGGGGAGGGGGGGCACAAATCACTGTAATATCTGAGTTTTTTTCCACCTCTTTGGGATAAGAATGGAAGCACATCCTTGCAGGTCTTCTTTAATTCAGTGATACTGTATCAGTCAGGGTTCCCTAGAAAACAGAACCAACAGGATATATTCATATTAAGAGATTTATTATAAGGAATTGTCTTATGCAACAATGGAAACTAACAAGTACAAATACCATAGGGCAGACTATAGGAAATTCCTGTAAGAGGATGTTGAAGACTTGAGCTAGAAAATCTTCCAATCTCTGAAACCCTCCGTTCTTGCTGTTAAAAACTTCAGATGATTGGATGAGGCCCACCCACATTATGGAGGGTAATCTCCTATAATTAAGGTCAACTAATGATTGATGCTAATCCCATCTGTGAAATACCGCCTCAGTAACAACTAGGCCTGCATTCAATTCAACTGGATACCATAACCTATCAGGCTGACAAAATTAACCATCGTAGCCACCCAATATTGATAACAGAGTTCCTCTTCCTCTACTATTCATCTGGTAGATTGAAAACATTTTGAAAGATTCTTGTTGGTGAGCATACATAGTGGATAGATTTAGCAAAGAAGGGCAAATATCCAAAACATTCTGAGTACTTGCAGATATTTCATGTGGGAATATATGATATCAGGGAAAATAGGCAAAGCTGCAGTTGTATAAACAAAATAATTGCCAGCCATTAATTGTTTTTCTTGTAATTGTTGATTGATCTGTAATTTGATTGTTGAATCCAGGCTTTTATAATAAAGCATGGGCTGAACTTTCCAATTAAGAATATAGGGGCTCAAAAGAGCCAAACACATGACTGGATTTACTGAGAGACTAGGTGATTTTTAGCAGTGGGACCAATTAAAAACTTCTGGAAAGGAAGAGATTTAGATTTAAATTGAATTAACCTTTATTAAGTATCCACTATAAACCAGATATTTTACAGTATTATAGATCTAAGCTTTATAATAACACTGTAAGGTAGATGGAATTCTCACCTTTCACAGCCCAGGAGCCTGAAACTCAACACAGATATTCAAAGATTACATAGTTTTAAGAGGTAGGTTAAGATCCAAGGTCAAAATTTTGTTCAATTAAATCACAGGTTTTTGTTTGGATTGTAGGTATTCTCCATGGTATGCAAATCTAATATACGAAAATAAAATGTGGTTTTTATACAAAATAAGATATCTTATAGCCATCAAATCACTACATATTGGTATATATTTTTTAAAATGAGTTTTGTTTAGAAAATTTGACATTATCTTGGAGTTTTTTTGTATTTTAAAATTAAGAACTTCGGAAAACAATACATTTTAAAGATATCTCTAAACTGCTGACTGATAAAGAAAGATGGTTTTGTATTTTCTCACTAAGCCTCTTCTGTTCTCTTAATTTATTTTTCCTTTATCTAAAACTGTCACAGATCAAACCTCAGAACAAAGGAGCAGAATATAAATTACTAAGCTTGGGTGTGGGATTTGAACTAATAAGAATCTGTCTTAAATTGACTATAACTTGAAAAATTTGGGAAAAATAATCTTAAGCATCTCAGTCAGTCACTCAGCCTTTGGAAACAGTACAATACTGCTTGGTTTTTCTTAACTCTTTGTATTCTAACCAAACAGTATGAAGAAGAGCAATTTGAGAAATCATTGCTAATTCATTTGTCAGATAATTAATGAATAACCCAGATATGACAGGCTTGTGTTAGATGCTTGGTAAACAGAAGTATATTAGACAAAAATCTCCGTCCTCAAGGAGCTGCAGTCTAGGCCAAAGAGATGCCTATCCACTTAAAATTGTGGTGAGTATTTGAATGAAAAGAACAAGTGTCTTGATAAACAATAAAGGTAGGAATGGTGGTAGCCACTTAGAAGAGTCAACATTAGTTCATTTTCTTTTTTTTTCCTTTTCCTCGTAAAAAGTTTATAGTGGTAAAATATATATAATAGAAAATCTGCCATCTTGACAGCTTTTAAGTGTTTAATTATATGACATTAATTACATTCACATAGTGAATGGTGATGTTGCTACCACTATTTCTTTACAAAACTTATCGTCCCAAATAGAAATTCTGTATTCATCAAGCAATATCTCCCCATTTCTCCTTCCCCCAACCCCGGACACCTTTAATCTATGTTCTTCTGTTGTGGTGGTGGTTGTGATACACTTCTAAGGGATTAAGAAAAATTATGTTAACATATATACAACATGTTTCCCATTTTAACCATTTTCAACTATGAATTCAGTGATGTTAATTACTTCCACAATGTTGAGCTACTACCACTACCATCCATTACTTAAATGTTTTCATCACCCCCAAACAGAAAAGAACATTAGTTCAGAGGATATAAGACCTAACCATGGATAAGAACTTGGCCTTAAGCAAAGAAAGAAGGTGGGCTTCTAGCCTGAAAAAACAAAGTCTGCTCAGAAAGAGAAATGCACCTGGTGTAGCTGAAGAAGGAAAGGAGGCCACAGTGTCTGGAGTGCTCTGGGCAGGGGAAAAGAGGCTGAAAGATGCAAGATATGCCAGTAAGGCCGACTCAGCCTGCTGTAGAGAGAAGGATCTTGTTCTAAAAGATATGGGGAACCATTAAAGGGTTTTAAGGCAGGGAGTGTCAGGGGCATTTTGAGATCCCTTTGGCTGTGGGGAAAAGAAAGGCAATGTGGATATTAGTAAACAGTTAACCGCAGTGTCCAAACATGGACTGTTGGTTGGCTAGACTAGTGTGGTAGCCAAGGCAAATGAGAATGGTGACCCAGGCCTGATCTTTCATTAATGCTATGAAAATGCCTTTCCTGACAGCTGTGACTGGTGAGGGATCAGTATCTAGGTCCATTGTAATCACTGCACCATCAGCCTGTAATTGAGTAGGCGTCCCCTTCATGAGGACTAAAACGGTATGTGGCTTTCCCTTCCCCATTTCTCTCTGGTTGCATGTACCCTATGTAACTTCTTTCCCTTTCAAGGCAGTCCTTGATTGTTTTTGTTATCCCCAGAAACAAATAAACAAACAAATAAAAATAATTGTATGAATACATCGATGATAGATTTAGAAGAGAGGGGTAAAGATATTGATTGGTCTTATGGTTATTTTTCTATAAACACTATTCCTAAGTTATATGACTGTAAATGAATCTTTACCACAATACCTGAATCTAGAAAGTAAAATCATAGTACTACTATGCTTGGAAAAACAATGGAAAGGATGAATGTAACAGCTTCTTGTACTTAAACATAAACATCGGTATGCTACATGTGTTTGTTAATTGGTACATTTTGCAAAACTCTGCCTGTT
Organism: Dasypus novemcinctus; assembly: GCF_030445035.2. Lineage (NCBI taxonomy): Eukaryota > Metazoa > Chordata > Mammalia > Cingulata > Dasypodidae > Dasypus > Dasypus novemcinctus. The sequence goes on from NC_080676.1 coordinate 84,339,779, forward strand.
AAAGCAAAATTGTGAAGCAGATAACAACTCTGGGGAAGGGTATGTTTCTTGCCTGCTGCTTCTTCTGGGGTCTCAAACTGGTTTGAACCTTCAGGCCCACAGCCTAAAGTCTAGCTGTTATCCTCCAACATTATAACATATATGTTCAGTGTCCCACTCTAACTGAGTGGTAGTCACATTAAACAGCAACCTGATAAGCCTCCATAAAGCACCAAGGAGCATTTGCTGCCTATAATGTGACTCCTGTAGAGCTTTTGAATTATGGAAGAAAACATCTAGAGTCCAGAACCTTAAGCAGCAAAAATAATTTCTAGTGGTGAAATGTCCCAGGGACCAGCTGATGTTGGGAGTGTCATGAGGGGCAGTAGTCTTTTGAGCAGTCCTTCTCTAATCAGATTGCGGAGCTGAATGGCAGCTCCACGTGCCTGTGAAGCCAGCTTTGCAGCTTTGCAGCTCAGGGCTCTGGTCTGTGTTTTCTCTTGTTTATATGCTCACAGAAGACCATGGGCCCTCAGCATGGGAAACTGGCCAGCAGTCAGCCAACTGGCAAGTATTTATTAAACACCTCAGGGTGTACTGCCCTCTTGGGGCCTGATCTGGGTGATGTTTCTGTAATTTTCTCTGAGACACAATTTTCCAGGGGGATTTATTTTTTTCCATTTTGGATGCAAATGTTTATGGGTTAAAAGCTCACTTCAGTGTTCCCAGGGTAGATTGGGTCTGAGACCAACAGTGCCTTCTTGTCACACACACTCTTTTTGGAGCCAGTTAAAGTGGGGGAAAGTGCTTGGGAAGACACATGGAAATTTAAGAGGTAGAAAGCAATCAAGGCAACATTTGCAGACTAGTGTTGAAATCAGGTTAGAGAATGGAAATAAAGATGAATCACTCTCTATTTTCTTCATAAAATCATCAGTACAATTTTCCTTGATAAGTGTTGGGGGTGGATGGTTTGGATTACCATGTTAATACTCTGAGTCTTATATTTTTACAAATGATATGTAATTGTTCTTTTCACAATAAGTCTATATAACTAATGCCCGTCATTGAGGTTTACCAGGAATAGAGCAAACTCAAATTAAAAAATGTTCCTCAGAAGTCCATGGTGGTATTGGCAGGACTCACCTCCCCGAAATGCTGGATTTAGGACTAGCAGGTGCATTCAATTATGCACTGCCCGGTGGAAGCAGTGAGCTCCGTGCCACTGCCTATGTGAACTGAGAGGAGCTTGCCCGTCTTGGTAATGGTTCTGATCCTAAGATGTTATGGTGCTAGGATCTTCCCAGCACAAAGGAAAGAATATGCTTGTGAGTGTGTATGTGTGTGTTGCATGATGGCTGGAAAGAGTCTGAGTAGAGATCTGTTTTAGCTTCCCAGCCACTAAACAAATACCATACAATGGGTTGGCAATTTCTTGGCTCACGATTTTAAGGATAGAAGTCCCAACTTGAGGCATCGGCAGGGTGATGCTTCTCCTTGAAGACTGCAGCTCTCTGAGGCTTGGCTGCCAGCCATCCTTGGTCCTTGGCTTTTCTCTCATATGGCAATGCACATGGTGCTTTCTCTTCTGAGTCTCCCACATTTTTAACAGCCACTGCACTAGAGGCCTGAAAGAGTTTGGGCAGTTTCCTTGGTGCCTAACTCCCCACCTAGGAAAATTCAGTAATACTGGATAATTGGTTCAGGGCTTTACAAAGAAGAGACAGGATTTTTTGCAACATGTAATAGATTTGTAACTGTAGTAGCAGGGGTTTTCAATTGTCTTAGGAGTCTGGGGAGCCCTCTAAGGGCCCCTGAAGGATGGGAAGGGAGAGCAGCTAGCACAGAATCTGAAGTAATACTCCCCCTCCAAACTCTCAACCTTATACTCTTTTCACCACTTTAACCAAAGCAAAGGGTCATCTATCTTATATCTTAGATTCCTGTGTTTATGTGTGTTTTGGTTTGTTGTTTTTTAATGTGGTTCTAAAATATGTAGAGAAGAAAGCACAGTTCTGTACATCAGGAAATTTGGGTTCTAGTCTTGTCTCTTCATTCATTCTGAGTAACCTCACACCAGCATATTACTTATCAGAAGCTCAGTATCTTAATCTGCAAGACAAGTGTTCTGAGTTACATGAGGCCAAAGGTCCATGTAGCTTTAAAACTGTGACTTTGTTTATATGCATGTATTAAATCTAAAAATCTAAACCATCTCTTCTAGTCAATTTCTACCTTTGTAGCAGACATTTTCATTTTTATTTACCACTTTGACCATGTATCCCTGCAACTCTTTCCACCCTCTAAAAAGTTTATTAATTTCCAAGACCTAATAAATGGAGAGCAGTGTCCTTGTCCTAACCTTTAAACTCTCCAGGAGGAGACTCTGCATCATCTAACACCTTTCATCTCGCTGGTGCCATTGTCTGCTCACTCACCACATACCGTTTGATATTCATAGTGACTTATACCTCCATTTTTTTCTTGCTTGCCACCCTATACCTGGGAACTCTTTGCTTTTTGTTTAATTAAGTTTCTTTTAAAATATTCATCAAATGAGGCACTATCTTTGAAATCTCCTCCATCTTTAGTTAAGGGCAATGTTTAGTTTCATTTTTATTTTATCCATTGGTCAAAAAAACCTTCCTGTGGACCTTGTTCATATGTATGTGTGTAAATAAATATAGTCTAGTAATGCAATGAGGATAAACTTCTTCAGTAGGAAATCACCCTCATTAATCATTTCAAAACATCTATTTTCATCTGAAAAGTTTCAGCTCAACACAAAATGACCAGTAGACTAAATAAATGCTGAAAGCCTATATATATGTATAAGGTCACTCTTATAATGCCCCTGACATTGGATCAGCAATAGTGGAAGGATCCTTGAGGTCCTCCTGTGTCAGCATCCTCAATGCAGAATGGAGTGCCAAGGGGAGGCATTAACAGTGCCTCTGGTATTACAGCTGAATTTAGTCTATGTTTCTTTTCATTGGTAAAGCAGAGCATTAAATGAGCCTGGGTTCTTAATTTCATTTTGCTGGCCTGTAAGATTTTGATTGTAAAACGATATGAACTTTGTGTGTGTGTACATTTGTGTGTGAGTGAGAGAGAGAGAGAGGGACTTACATACCCAGATTTATTTCACCAACTTCTGATTCCAATACCTTTAGGAAGTCTACAAGCTATGGAGACAGAGGTATTGCTGGGAAATGGTTTAGCTTTTAACATGAAATGTGTTTTCATGGAGACAAGAAAATAAGACAGGAAGGATAAAGCCACCTTTTATTAATATAATTTCTTGCCTATCGTGGATGGGGGATTGATCTATATCACAAACACAAGTTACAGTTTTATTTTATTTACTTATTTTCTTTTCCTTTGTGGCCCTCAAGCTTTTCAGTCCCCTCACTTTGATCTACTTCAGGAACTCTTACAATTATAGCTGTAGGCTTTGGCTACTCCCTTCTCCTCCCTGCTTTCCTGTTCTGTTTTGCTCAAATGTTGATTAGGATAAAATTCATGGGAACTTTCTGTTTGGTGGTATGAAACCAGGCTGAATTTGTATCTGGCTGTTGCACTTACTCACTCAGGGGCTATGTCCTCTGTATTTCTTATGAACAAAAACAACCTGTGACATATAGGAAGAAAATACTCCCTAATGTAAACTATGACCTACAGTTAATAGTACAATTATAATATTCTCTCATCAATTGTAACAAAGGTAATACATTAATGTGAATAGTAATAATGGGGAGTTTGGGAATGCTGAATTTTCTACATGATTTTTCTGTAAATCTATAGCTTCTCTAATAAAAAAAAAATAACAAACCCTATGAAATGTTGTTTAGTGTGCATCAGAAAACATTTAAAGATGTTCTCTGATATTTGCTCTGATACCAGAGGTCCCAATTGGCCTGTGTTTGGTAAATTCATAAGACAAAAAGGTTCATTTCAATTTCTAGTCAGTGATGCAACAAAGTTTTGTTTCTGTCCTATTTAGAAACCCCCAGAGGCTCCTCCTTACTAATATTTGGTTAAGGTTTTAAGGTGTTAATTATAAACAAAAGCACATACTCAAAATCATAATTTGAGCCTCTGTGACCATCCCTAACCATGATAACAAAATTTCAATTCTCAGTGCTCTCTCCTTGTAGGTGGAAGTTAGCAAATCACCCTCCACACATAAACATTCTCCACCCTAGCCCCACAAAAGAAAAATGAATCATAGAAGCAAACATGTATAGGATTGGGGCAAATAAAACAAAGACTTACGTATTGACTGTTTGAGTGGCACCCAAAATTATACGAAAATAACTTACAATTTAGACTGAAGGGCAGACAATGTATGCTCCTAAGAATATACCCGGCTAGTGCTCCTTGATCTGGTAATTCTCCTTTACAGTCCAGAACACCCTTTCAAGAGGCACAGGTCACCCCCACCCTCCACCCTGAAAAAAAAATACAAATGAAAACTGAAAACTCTGAATGCAATAAAGAAAGTTCAAGTACTACAGACAACAGTGCACCTGGAACTGTCATTCGTTCTGATTACCTTGCATTTAGCCAGGTTTTCATAACACACAGCTTTTAGCTTTTCAATTTTCATAATTTCTTATTTCCTACTTTCCTAAAATCTTGTTTGTCATTTCATGTTAGACTTTGCCTGCTGCTATCTTAAACATCACTTTACATTCCTACCTGAAATAACTAATAATCCCATCCTTTGTGTGGCTTTGTAGAAGGGGGCCTGACCCTGTCCTCCGATGGCATCTGAGTTCAGTGCAGAGCTCTGTCATTCCCAGAGGATCACTAAGCATTTTAAAAAATAACATAGTTTATAAGCCGATATATCTATATAGGTTATAAGCTTGGAAGTTATATTTATAATAAATTACAGTTGGGTTTGGATTTAATATTCAATTAAAAAATAAAAACCTATAAAATCCACACAGTCTAATGTTAGCTCTTTCTCCTCATCTTAGTAGCTCATGTTGATGTAAAATATCAAACACACTAAAAAAAATGATGAAAGAATGGAAGTCCCACTCAATATTTCTAAGAAAGTACAGGATTCTTCTTTACTCTGCTGCACTAGGCTCTGGACAAGAGAGAGGGAACAACAGGTTCAGAGAGGAGAAATTACATAGGTGTCTTATTGAAATTTCTTTAAGAAGAGTGACTTATTTCTCAAAAGGTGCAATGGTTTCATTATACCTTTTCTCTAGTTTTCAGAAGCTGTGTGGCTTAAGGGAATATTTATAAAGATTTTCAACATCCCAATAATAATCTTCTTCAGATATTCAGCCTCTGTTAATATTTTTTCTAAGCCACCTGAGCTAAGTAAACATCACTTTCTTGATGCACTTGTCTTTTAAAAATTTTGTCTGTGGCTTCCTATTTCTAATGCATCTAATACAGTTCTAGTGTTAGGAGTTCTAGGTCTTGCACCACCTGGTGTGGGTAATTTTCTTCTTCCTTCCAATATGTCAATTTTCAAACTTAGTGAGTATCAGACTCACCTGAAAAGCTTGCTAAAATACAGATTCCTAAGCACCAACTAGAGAGTTAGTGACTCAGTAGATCTCAGGGATGGTACCCGAGAATTTGTAATTGTAATAAGATCATATCGAGGTTGCTTGTTGGTTGACCAAACTTGAGAACCACTAAATCTGATAAAATCTCTCCACTCAGATGCTTAGCACATCACCTGTCACATGGTAAAGGCTCAACAAATGCTTCCGCATATCATCAATCTGGTTTCCTTACCATTTGACAAATACACCGTTTGCAATCCTGCCTGTTTAGTGGTCCACCCTTCTCTCGAGGAATAGGCTACTTTCACTCAATCTATGCCATCTTAACTCAGGTAAAATCCCAATTTTCTTAAAAATTTTACAGCTATTGCTGACTACCCCTTTCCTGAATGCACATGGATTTATGCTATTTATTTAATGTTTTGTTATATATTGGCATATATGGTCTACTTATTTGTTTCTTGGGTAAAAAAAAAGTTTTCTGTCTATATCAGCAGGAATGATGCTGTATCTAGAAATAACTATTTTTTTTTAAAGATTTACTTTTTTAATTTATTCCTCCCCCACCCCACCTCCCCAGTTGTCTGCGTTCTACGTCCGTTCACTGTATATTCTTCTGTGTCCGCTTGCATTCTTGTCAGCAGCACCAGGAATCTGTGTCTCTTTTTGTTGCATCATCTTGCTGCATCAGCTCTCCATATGTGCGGCGCCACACCTGGGCAGGCTGCACTTTCTTCATACAGGGCAGCTCTCCTCATGGTGTAAAGTTGGAATATTTTGAATCTCAAATCCTACTCTGTAACAGAAACTCTTGCATTTATTATAAATATTTAATATAAATAGATACTGTATGTGTATACATGTAATACTGTATATACATATCTATATGTAATGGTGTGTATATGAGAGAGAGTATATAACTTTTGGTTTACCAGAGACTGTGAATTCATTCATTTGTTTGCTAATTTATTTAGTAAACATTTGTTGAGTGCCTATGTGCACTGCCTATGAGCAGTGTAGTGTTTTAGAGGTTAAAAAGATTTTCAGATCTGGATTCTACTTTCAATTTGCTTACTGCTAGTACAAAAGATGTCCTCAAAAAACTACAGTTGGAAGTAGAAAGAATTAAGTGTCATAAGAAAGACTGGATATGATGCATGTTGAAAAATGACGGGCTCTCTCGTGGATGTTAGGGGAGGCTTTGTGGCAGAAGCTGTGTTTGGGTTGGGTCAGCAAGGATACCTTTGGTCCTGTGGAGTTGTAGATATGAAGCCCTTTTACGTAACCCTGGTCAAGTAAAACCTTATTCCACCTGAAATCTAGAGAGAGGGTGCTGTACGATGGTCAGGCAGAGGGATGTGAATGTGAAACCCCTTGGCTCAGTTTGGCTAGAGCTTACCGGGCAGCAGGAGGAGGGTTGAAGAGCTGGCTGGCGCCAGTTCAAGGAGGGCTATCAGTGTCAGGCAATGGAGGATGGGTTTCGGTCAATAATAATGAGGAGGAAAGTGAAATGAATTGATCTCTATTTTAGCAAGATTTGCAATCAAAAATAAATCAAGGTATCTATAATCTCACTTCCAGTCTCACGGGTATGATTTTGATGAATTGGGGTCTTTACTGGCCTTTACCCTTCCTGGTCCTTGAAACTGGGAGGAATTTATTGGGCAGCATCGCTTTCCTTGATAACACAGGGGCCTGGAATCCATGACTAATGTAGTGAAAGGGCACGTCTGGAAGGTTACAAAGTAGATTAATCAAAAAGCCTCTTGGAAAAAATACTAAACTCAGTTATATGTATACTTTATAACTCAACAGGTATACCATGGACTTTCAAGAAGTATATATAAATATAAAAAGGGTGACCTCAGTCTCCAGAAATTTGTCATTTCCAGTGTCAGAGGTCAATTTTATCAACCCCCAATTGTTTTGATTATAGGCTGGAGTTGAATCTGAGGATGAAAGAAGTCATGGGTGTGCTACATGAATATTGATATCCTTCAATTACCTTGGATTTTTCTATGAGAAAGATGTCTACAGATAAATATTTCAGGTTTTTTTATATTATGAAGTTATTAGGCAAGATCTGGAAAGTTGCTGTTTTAGCTTTATATTGATGGATTATGAATAGTCAAGGTGTACATTCAACATCAGAGAAAATATATATTTCCAGAAAACACTATCACTTTCCCTCAAAATTTAGAATAATTAAACTTTACCACGTTAAACTAAGGTGGAGAAGCAATTACAGAATCACTAATAGCCCCTGTAGCACAGTACTAGGCTAAAAAACTCTCAAGTCAGCCTTCTATCTCTTTAATTAGTGGGGACTTGGAGAACTTAGCTAGGTACTTAAAATTAAAGAAAACAACTGTTTGTTAAACTAGCCCACACAAATTGAAAAAATTGGAGTCACCCTGTTTGATCTGTAAACCAAATGTACTTTATCACAGAGAAGTTCTTGGATTTATAGGTTTCTGTATGAATTGTCAGTGTTTTCTCAAACTTCACAAAACTCTGTGTGGCTGCTCAGTGTTTCAGCTTTAGATTTGCCCATTCCCCCCTGCCTCCTAGCACCCCTTTTCTCCGTGTGCTCCCTCTCTGCAGTTCTCTGCAGAGAACCACCTCTCTGGTGGTTCTTTTCCAAAAGCATTGAGGAGGTGTCTGTACAAAAGTGGAGCAATTTTGCCCTCAACTGGCCAAAGAAGTGGTTGCAGTTTGTAAGTTTTGTGAACAGATTCCCTGAGCTTGAATATCGCACAGAGATAGAAACCACAAGATCATGTATTTTGAGATGTGAGGATAATGCTTCCTTGTGAATTCTAAAGGGTATGATTTCTCAAGGTACAGTCATTTCTGTAGGTATTATTGCCCCTTCCAAGATATTTTTTAGTTTTTCAAGGAAGAGAAGAAGGAAACATGCTGAGTTCCTCAAGGAATACTACATAGAACTGGCATTTTCCAGTCTGATACCTCAGTGGAGTCAACAAAGCTTTAAGTTCTTAATAGGTATGTTTGCAGGCCCATGATAAAAATCTCTGGAAAGGGAAAGTGAATGACTCATAACTATTTTTTCTAATTCAGCAGCATGCTTTCTAAGAAGACATCAGCATTAAACTTATTTAAAACTTTCTAAATCCAAAGATAGAAATAAAGGTTTTAATCCTTGTTCCAAACATCCTCAGCCGCAATGGGAAACAAAAGGAAGAGTGTCCCACTACTCAGGAAGGATACTGAGCACACTGACCATGGATAAGGAGGAGAGGGTTCGTGCCTGCAGCTTGAGGGACCCCGAGCAATTACATCATCCCCTTCCAGTGACAAGAACAACCTTATTTTCAAGAGGACTCAAAAGATGCAGTAACAGTGGCAGAAACCAGGTCCTTGACTGTGTCCTCAGGTCACTGTGGAAAGGCAACCATGGGGCACTTTCCTTAGGGGCTCACCAGAAGTAACTGGACTCTCATTAAAATCAGCCAGATGTTCAATCTGAGTCACTCACCTCAAATAAGTAGAATTTTTAAATTCTAAAAGTCACTCACCATTTTAACTTTCAAACATTGCACTTTTCAAACTACAGAGTTATGATGCATTAATTTGGGATTCAGTGTTTTCAAATAATTTAGGCAAAAATCTGGTGACCAAAGGGAGAAAAATGGTGGTGGAAGTCAGGGAGGCTAAGCGCCCAGTTAAAGACATTTCCCTAGCAAGACATATACTTGTGCTGGATTTGTGTAATAGGTCCTCAGGATTTGATAGCAAGCAGGTTGTCTGATAGAAATCGCTTAAGAATCCGTGCAACCAGCCCTGACTTCTTCCCTGTGCCCTTGTGTCAAACTCACAACCTCCACTGGCCATATTTTTTGCTTGACCATCTATTACCTGAAACTCAGCACTTCAAAAAGAGAATAGGAAAGTGAACAAAACAAATTTATCATCTTTCTAGTGAATCTGCTCCCCCTCCTGACTTGTCTTTTCTTTCTGTGACAGCATCATTTTCTCAGTAACTCTGGTTCATTTTTCACTACTCTTTCTTGTCTTGCACTCTTTTCCAAATATATCACTATGCTACCTTGATTCTTCTCAACTTTTCTTCTTTCCTTCATTCGTTCTGTCTCCCTGTTACCACCATGATTTGTAGCTGTACAACGCTACAGCAGTGTAACTCGATTTCCTGCTGTTCGTCTCTCCATGCTCTAGTTCATTCTCAGTGGATGCTCGCTGAGTACCGAATGAAGGTCAGTCTCCCTAGTCGGGCTTTCACTGTGTTCTGGGATCCAGCTTGGTTTTTTGCTCCCGAAGCTCCTACTGTATGATACTGCTCAATACATGATTTTGTTCCTTCTGTGTACTTTGTGCCAACAAGAAACTATGCTTTTGACATTCAGTACTCTCTATCGGAAATGCTCTCTTCTCCTCTTTCACTTAGTGAAACTATGCTTATCTTTCAAGGACAAGGTTACCTCTTACCTCCTTTTTGATAACTTCTCTGATTACCATGCCAAGAAAGAGATACCATGCTCCTCTCGTCCAGCCTCCTATTCACAAACATGTTAATATATGCCATACCATACATGTGGTACATTTTATCCTTTGATTATGTGTCACAATTATTCTATTATATTGTACACTGTTTGAGGCAGAGACTCATTCATCTGTATATTCTATCAAGCACTTAAGCATTTATCTCTGTACATCTGAAATAGTTATTTCTGTTGATAATTTGAAAATATAGTTTTAGGAAAAAAAATTATAAAGCAAATACCCACCCTCTAATTTGTCTTGTATACGAATCAATGTTTTCAACCAAATGCCATGCTTAATGAATAATATGCTAGCATTTTAAACAGAAATAAGCTTTTAAGAGTGTTTAAAGTGATCACTTCAATAAATAGGTAAAGTAGAGTGATCACTTCAATAAATATGTAAAGTAAAATGTAATTAACATATGGATCACTTATAAGTAAATAAGTGCTTTTCAAAATAATAATTGAATTTTATTCCTTTGATTGTTTTTGGGCTTGCATTCTGAAATTTATTAAGAGCATTCAGGCAAGCTTAGCAAATGTTTTCTCTATAAACATTTCATCCAGCCTATATACAAAAACCACCTATTTTGAACAATTGGATGCCAAATTAATGAAATTCTTCTGCTTTACTTATCCCACCTGAACTGTGGTCTTCCTGATGCATTTGAATGGAATGGTTGTGAGATATTTAACTCAATAGATATTTGCTGAGCACCCAATATGTGCTTGGCACAGAAGAAACGGTGATTAGCAAAACAGACAAGGTCCTTGACCTCATTTTCGTGCTTTTTGGTAGGAATATATATGCCTTATGCATTCCCTTTGCTGTCATAAATACCATTTTAGGAACCTAAGTACTTGTTCAAAAGAGTTGAAGAATTTAAGATGGAATGTAAAGTGCAAAAAATAAATAAAAAAATATAAAATGTAAGCATTTCCCTCCCTGCCTTGTATCCTTCTAACATAAATGACAGCAAACAGTGAAATGAAAATTTATTTTTATTTTTGCTTCACACCTGGGAAAGCTAAATGAAAAGAAAGTTTATCATCAATGTTGTCAGACTACATTACTGGGTGCCTTCTGGTGCATTACTGGGTGACATGCACACTCAGCCTCCTGGCTAAGGACATGCACACTTAGCCTCTCGTCCTGCCCCCCTCTCTTCCAGTCATGTTGTACACCAATAATATGCATCTTGGCTGGATGGAGAAACTAACCAGAGAACTGAAATTTAGAGTTGAAAGGACCTTTGACATCCTCACTAGGGGGTAGACAGTTGTGCATGACCACCTCTGAGTTGAGAATCATACCAGATCTTCAAAAATCTCACCAGTTCCCATCAGAAAGACTCATTTTATATACCCATCATGAGATTATATCTAGTCCAAGCACCTCATTTTTCCATAAAGAAAAATAAAACTCAGAAATAAAATGAATTTCTCAAAGGTTCACATAGCAAATAAGTAGAGATTCTAGATAAGAAAAGTCTTTGGACAACTGATTCATTTCTTCTTCCTCTAGCTTGCCTTGTTTCTGACAGCTAACTCTATATCTAGGGCACTTTGTAGTCACCTTGGGTCTACACAGTCAATACAGTCTTCAACTGCACAGCCTAGGGAGGAAGCATGACCACGATCAGGCAGTTTGATACTGTTACAGTAGGAACCTTGTCTAAGGTTATATGGAACAGAGTAGACCATCTGACACACAGTGGGAGGAATAGAGAAGGCTCCTGATAGAGATGAAGCTCACTCTTAGCAAAAGCAGATAAATAATACTTATTCACGTGAGAATAAAGCTAGAGGATGATATTCTAGACAAAGGGAACAGACATGCAAAGACTCAGAGATTGAATGGCAACATGCACAGGACATAAGGTCTGATGGGCATTATATGAGTCTCAAAAGGTAGGCAGGGGCTTGAATGCTTTGCAAAGAAATTTTGTTTTATCCTAAGAGTTATAGACAACTTAAAAAATTTCAGTACAGAGGGATAGGTGTATGTGTGTGTTTGGGAGTGTGTATGTTAAATGATTTAATCTTCATTTTAGAGAGATCATTTCTCTAGCAGTGTAGAGGAGAGAAGTTGATGGGGCTGCAAATGGAAAAACCAGATAGGAGATTCAAATAAGTGGTGGTAAAGATTCAATCTAAATCTTACCCTCATTACCACATTGGCCCAAAGAAAATGTGAGCATCAGACAGGCATCCACAAAAATATACTTTTTTTTTCTGTTTCAAAATATTTAGGTGGACATTCTCCTCTTCTAGAGTGCCATACTTCTTCCTGTTAGTCTGTGGCCTTCTCTTTTAGGAAGATCTTCTTTCTTGGTTCACTCAAGCCTGTAATGACTGCTATTTTAATTCACATTTCCTTAACATTTATGTGTCCTACACTATAATAATCAAGAATAGTGCCTGCACTTAGCAAGGATCCAAAAGTAGTTTTGCTGTTGAAATCCATTGCAAATTTCTCAAGGGGACAGGACTACTTCTTAATCATCAAAAGCATCTGTCTCTTGCCTCTAACACCACCTGAGGACGTACAGACATTTTTATTTTTAAAGATTAATTTTATTTATTTCTTCCTTCCCCACCTTGTGGTCTGCCCTCCATGTCCTTTCATTTTGTGCTGTGTCTGCTTGCTTTATTTTTAGGAGGCATGGGGAAACAAACCTGGGACTTCCCATTTGGGAGAGAGGCACTCAATCACTTGAGCCACCTCTGCTCCCTGCTTTGTTGTGTCTCTCATTGTGTTTCCTCTTCATGTCTCCTTGTTGCATAATCTTGTTGTGTCAGCTTGCTGCTGCAGCCTCCTGTCTTGCTCATCTTCTCTAGGAGACACAAGGAACCTAACCCGAGACTTCCTGTGTGGTAGGTTGGCACCCAAATGCTTGCAACACATCACCTTCCCCTATACAGACGTTTTTGCATGATGATTTTGATAAATATCATTTCAATGGAAGACCAAATAACACCTGGGCAAATAAACCATATTTACCCACAGAGTCAGAGTACTCAGTGGAAAGGGAAGTGATATTTTCAAGGACAGTTGAAGACACCAAGATCCTCACCAGAGAGCATACTGTTGTGGATGACAACCTCTGAGTTGAGGATCATGCCAGATCTTCAAAAACCTCACCAGTCTCCATCTGACACTCACTTTATATATCCTTCATGAGATTATATAAGCTGGGCCAGATTGGGATATTTATTTATATAAGGTTGTGTGGATATTTGCAAGAAGCAAAGAGTCACCTGAACCAGGAGCAGCTCATCTCCCTGAGTGTTTTGGAATATACATTATGACTAAAGGATTAAGTATAAGACAATACCCTCAGATATGAACACAGTTCTCATTAATCACTCTCAGGCTTCCCAGACTAACAGAGTTTGTTCCAAGTCCTCTCCTGAGTTCAGCACTGTAGACCAGAACAAGGGGAAGTCACCAGATCCCATTGGGAATCATGCTAATAGGCTCTTGCTAATTATGAGATCTATTTTCCTCCACACAAAGCAGAGAAGAATCATAGCATCCTCATGATCTCACCCTTGCACTCGGGAAATGCTCGAAGGTCTCCCATTTGTTAATGATTTTATTCAGCAAATATGTATTATCTATGTGCAGGAATTGTCATCGGTGAAAGGGACTCAGCAGTAAACAAGGCAATGTCCTTGCCAAGCTCTCCTGGAACATTTATTCCAGGGTTTTTTTTCTCAAATATCAAACGATCTCACAAACACTGAAATGCATTGGAAAGCATACTATTTAAGTAAAACCAGTCATAACTCTTTTTTTCCTTATCGAACTTCATTTATAACATGATGGATTTCTTTTGTTTTGTTTTCTTAAACCAGAGGTAACCTACCCAGTTTCAGCACCTCTAATGCTGAGGTTTTTAGACCTTTAGTCTTTGAATGAGCATCAGGAGTACATAAGCCCCTAAAGGAGATAGGCACTTGGTGCAATGGGGTACATGCCTGTCTCTGAGGAGATAAATATATCATATTCCCACAAGGATAAGTATCCCACATTTTTAACAGCCACTGAGAGTTTGGGCAGTTTCCTTGGTGCCTAACTCCCCACCTAGGAAAATCCAGTATTACTGGATAATTGGTTCAGGGCTTTACATAGAAGAGAAATGATTTTTTGAGACATGTATCTTTTGCCTGAAATCGATGTAGTAGATTTGTAACTCTGTAGCAGCAGTGATAATTATCATGACTCCCCCAGCAGAATTTGAGCAGCAATTCATAAAATTATGAAGATAGTATCTTTTGGTGTTAAAGGTGAGAAAGCTTTGAAAAATGCACATTTGGCTAGCATCCCTTAGAATAATCAGGAGATGCTGGAATTTCCAAGACATAATCTAGTGGCATGGCCAATATCTATTAATTTTTCACTTAGATTATTGAAATATATTCTATACTTGTATAACTTTTTACTTGGGAGTAACCAGAAAGCTATATGCTTTACAAAGTGGTAAAGGAAGGTTACAGTCTCAAAACAATGATCATAGCTTAAACTGGAGTATGTAATATTGCTGCATACAAAGTTTATAATATAAGTTGATACAGTCTAAATCAACATCGCAATAGTCTCATTCATAATCAGAAAAATCTATTTATCCATTCTTTAGTCAGTGTACATTCAAATTCTGTACAAATGCTATTAAGGTGTCTTATTTACACTTTTGCAAATCATTTACTGTTCCAATCTTCATCATCAAAAAATGACAGTATTCAGGCTTATCCATGTTTATACATAGATAGATAGATAGATAGATAGATAGATAGATAGATAGATAGATAAATTTGTTGTGTCTAAGAACTGATCCCAAGTTTTGTCCTATTATTTTCTTTCTTGAAAATATCTCTCCTATCAACTTACTTTTGCCAAGTCACTTCTTTCTTATATTTGCTCAGCCAAGAAGACCAGCTGTAGTGCATCTTGATTAGTAGTATATGGATACTCTAGACTTTCTAGAGAATGTAGTATTAAATGAAAGGTCAACATATCTTTTTTTCAAGGGATGTTTTTGTGATGTAGACCAGCAGTAGTCCTTTGTCAGCAGCATGAAAATATTTTTTATTATCTCTAAATCTATAGTACGCTAGTAGGGGATTCAGAACCCTCCTTTCATTTGCCTGGGGACTGTGGTTAGATGTGAAGGAGAAGTGTTTCTAAGTAAATTTGTCATTTCTATTAGAGTATTTTAGAAAAAATGCTCACTCCAAGTTTAGTTTTAATAATTATCATCAGCAACATTTTCAATATTATCACTATTACCACCCTCATCAGAATCATCTGTAAAGATGAGAACTGGACAGTTTTTCTATTTCTGAACTGATTATTGTGATCAATTTTAAATAGAATTCTGGACACTAAAAAACACTAGAAGTTGAATCTTCAATGATGTACAATTTTTGCATGAAGAAATATTGTCTATAAAATATTGGATATATTGAGTAATATTTTTATCCTCAGGCAAATTTTAGGACATAATATCATCAAACAAAAAAAAGGAAAAACATTAACAATGGCTAACTCTGCTTCCACTTCACAAGCTTTACAAGCTTGTATGACTTTCTTTTTGAGTAAATCCATGATAATAACAAGTTAAAAATTGTTGGAAAAACCTGAAAAAAATTAGGTATTTGTCCATCCATGAATATATTCCACAAGCAGAAATTAAATGTATTATGTCTTCAGTTTTTCTATCATGATTACATTTTCCAGGTACTGAAATTTGTTTGCTGGAATATTAGCATATGATTAATATGCATGCATGCATTGTGCTATTATTTTGCTTAAACCAAAGGGCACTAAGATTAACTGGCACCATGCGAATAGGTTTTGACACCACCACCAAAAAAGACCCTGACATAGAAACTGTTCAGGTGGCATATTGTGCCAAAAGATTAATTTTCTGAAGAAGCTTGGAAAACTGGCTTGCAATGTAGCTGCTAACTATTATTTTTAACATTTATTATATTGTTCTTTTTAGTGCCATATCTTTCAATAACATGCTAAAACCATAATTCTGAATTACATTTCAGTCAATTAAAATTTCCAATAAGTTTATTTTGCTTATCCTTATGGAATTTTAACATATACTAGGGACATGGGCATGGAATTCCATGAGAAAATACAGTGGTTTTCCAAGTAGCTTTCACTATAAGAAAAATATCTGCTAGCAAATAGAACAGCTTTCTTTGGCTTCCTCCTCATTACCTAATCAAGGAGTCTGACTTTTTCTATAATTTTATTATTTCCCCTGTAGTTACTATGAAGTAAGCATCCCTCCTTCTACCAAAAGTGTTGTGGTTTAGAGCTCTGTAGCTCAGAAAAAGATATTCCTAAACTTAATCCATTCTGTGGGTATGAACCAATTATAAATAGGACTTTTTGATGGGGTCACTTAAGGTGACCCAACCCAATCAGGATGGGTATTAATCTTTTTTTTTTAAATTTTTGGCATTTGTTATACTTTAAAAAAAAATTTCTCCTCACCCACCCCTGGTTCCCCCCATTGTCTGCTCTCTGTGTCCATTCACTGTGTGTTCTTTTGTGTCTGCTTATATTCTCATTAGGCAGCTCCAGAAACTGATCCTGGGATTTTCTGGAGTTGGAGAGAAGCAATTACTCTCTTATACCCCCTCAGCTCCCTGTTCTGCTATGGCTTCTTATTTTCTCTCCTCTGTGTCTCTTGTTGCATCATCTTGCTGTGGCAGCTCTCCACATTGGCCAGCACTCCTGCACGGGGTGGTTTTCCTGAACTGGGTGGCATTCCCACATAGGGCAGCACTGCTGCATGGGGCGGAACTCTGCCTGGGCCACCTCATCACGTGGACCAGCTTGCACTCATCAGGAGGCCCTGGGCATCAAACCCTGGACCTCCTATATGTAGATGGGAGCCCAATTGGTTGAGCCACATCTATTTCCCAGTATTAATCTTATTACTGAAATCCTTTATAAGCAGAATGAAATTCAGACACAGAGAAAAAGACACAGAAACCAAGAAGCTGAAGGTCAACAGAACCTGGAAGAGAAGGCAGAAGCCAGAAGAGACCACCACATGCATTGCCATATGACAGAGGAGCTCAGGACTAACGATTACAGTCAGCCAGCCCAGAAGACAAGTCTTCATGAAGAAAGCATGACCTTGATGACATCTTGATTTGAACTTTTCCCTAACTTCAAAATTGTGTGAACTAATCATTTCCTATTGCATAAGCCAACCCCGTATATAGTATTTGCTTTAGTAGCCATAAAAGTAAAACAGGTGTTTATCTCCAAATTTTCCAAATATTAATCCTTTTTTTCCTTGAAGATCCAATTCCATTCAATCATTCCATTCATTCTCCTCCCCATCTCACCCTCATAAACAATCTCCTAACTGTTCATTGTCTTTTTTTCTGCATTTTTCCCAACTGCATTAAAAAATACTCTAACATACAGTCAAGCAAACACACACCCTTGATACTATAGTGCCCTCAAGCTAGTACAGAAGCTTCTTGAACTATGTGCGCATATTGTCCCCTACTTTCTCATTTCCTATTTGTAAATATTTTAAATTTGACTTATGAACTATTATCACCCTTCCATTATTTGTCCTTCTCTAACCTGGCTTTTACCTACCACCATTCTACTGACATGTTTCTTGCTAAATTCACAGACCTTTTTCAGTTCTCATTTTATTTTATCTCTAAGCAGATTTCAGCACTGTGGTTTCTGCCTTTCTTCTTGTAACACTGTTCTTCTTTTGAGTTCCAGGACATTATATTCTCATGATTTTCTTCCCATCTCTCTGTCTGCTCCTCGGTTTTGTTTTTTATTTGTTTGTTTGTTTGTTTTTGAATTTTGCTGCCTTCTTTCTATTCTTCTCTTCTAAATTTTTGGCTTTCCTGAAGCTCAGTTTGGCTTATCTTTCCATTTCATACTATATTGTTTCACCAGGTCATCTCTGGTTTTATAGACCATCTATGGGCCACAATCTTGCATTTTCTTCTTTGTTCCCTACTCTCTTCTGAGTTCCAGATCCATACATCTAGTTGTTGGTGTATATTCCCATAAGGGCATAGAAAATCAGCTGTGACTTAGAGATAAAATCCCTTTAATGTATACCCTTGTCTCCAAGAAATGAACTAGATGAGTTTTAAGACTCAAACTATTTGGGCAATTGAAGATTACCACCGCAGGCAGAGAGCTAAAAGCAGTGGGTAATTGTGAGAGGAAATAATAATGATGCGGAGAGGGAAAAGAGGAGAACATTATTTTCTCACTGCAACCGTACCATCTTTCTTCTTACTTTTTCAGAATATTCAGCTACGATACTATATATTTCAGTTTCCTGCCTGACAAAGAAAGTCCCATGCAATGGGTTGTCTTAATAGGATTTCTTTTGCTCATGGTTTTGAGGCTAGGAGAAGTAAAAAATCAGTGTCATCAAGGTAAAGCTTTCTCCCAGAACACTGGTATTCTGGGGTTGGAGTTGGATGCTGGTGATCCTTGGCTTTTTTGTCACATTGCAATGCACATGACAGCATCTTCTGGCTTCTGATTTCTCTCGGGTTCTGTTGACTTCTAGGTTCTGTTCCCTGTGACTGTCTCTCTCTTTGACCTTCCTAAAAGACCTTCAGTAGAGGATGAAGACCTATCCTGATCCAGTTGGACCACACCTTAAATGAAGTAACCTCATCAAAACATCTTACTTAGTTGGGTTCATACCCACAGGAATGGATTAAGATTCAGAACATGTCTTTCTGGGGTACTTAACTCCAAGTCACCACACTGATGGAAGTTTTTGCAGCTAATGATCAACCAATAAGTGTGCTATTCTGGGTGTTCATATCTCCTCTTCTTTAATTAGCATAGTTTATTCTCTATGAGTTCTGATTATTTTGTATTCATGGTTATTGAAACCAGTAGAATGTATCATAAGGAATATGTCAGTCTGAGGCTGAAATTGGCATGGTACTTATGACAATGATTGCTGCATTATGAAGAATTTAGAAAGCGAAGAACAAAGGCTTTCCCCCAAAATGCAGACACACACGTGTGTGCATGCACACACACAAATAAAAGAGAGAGAGAGAAGGAAAGAAGAAAGAGAAAAGAAAGAAAAGAAAGAACTGCAGTCCTGAAATTAAAAAAAAAAATTTATGTTGTTGAGAGGCAGGGATCCAGAGAAGGAAAGGTTTATCAGTAGAAAGACCAATAAAATATCAGTGTATGTCCATAATATATGTGCAGTTCTATCCTCTTAGTTCTCTTCTATGTGTCCCAGTTCTTGCTCCTTAGCTTAAAACTAGGTCTTTCCAAATTTGTTGCTATGTTGGGGACTTTACCTTATTAGTACTGACCTTGGGAGTTCTTTGATTGGCTTTCAGCTCCTTTGTTATCCCAGCAATGTCCTCCATTCTGCCTAGATCTCTGAATTTGTTCACAATTTCCCATGACAGATATTATTTTGGGAGTACCTGGCCTCTCCCCTTATTCTCCCTTTCCAAATCTTATCTTGGTAGGATAAGGAGGAAGTAAGGAAGATATTTTGTGCTTTCTGTGCAATGCTAAGATGTCAGAAAATATAGTCCCCAGCCAACCAAGGTTACTACATAGATAGATCAGAACAGACACATAATCAATCTAGAGAAGTACAGCTATATGAAGACTTGGATGGATATTGAGAGTGACTGAAGGCTTAAATCATTTCCTTCTTAAACACAATTCATATATAAAGTTTGTCCGTGTTGAAATTCTAACTGTGACAGCAGATGCCTGACTCAGTTGTTCTCTTTTAGTTAATATATGTGAAAAAGAGAAACAGTTATAAAAACGCAAAGAACTCCAAGGAGTGAAAAATAAATCAGAGAGGGAATGGCAGAAAAATAATTGTGGTAGCTGGCTCCCTCTACCCCATTTCATTTATTTATTTATTTATTTATTTATTAGTATGCAAGTAATTTTATTTTTTTTCTTTTTTAAATTTTATTTGTATTAAAATTATTATGATATTTTTGGTGCATTACAAATAACAGTGATTTAAAAGATGTTCTTTTAAAATGATCCTGCCTACTCCCCTGCTTTTTCTTTTTTCTAATTAATTAATTAATTTATTTTTAATGTTACATTAAAAAAATATGAGGTCCCCGTATACCCCCCACCCCCCTCACCCCACTCCTCCCTTAACCACAACCTCTTCCATCATCATGGGACATTCATTGCACTTGGTGAATACATTCCTGAGCACTGCTGCACCACATGGTCAATGGTCCATATTACAGTTTACATTCTCCCCCAGTCCACCCAGTGGGCCATGGGAGGACATACAATGTCCAGTAACTGTCCCTGCAATACCACCCAGGACACCTCCAAGTCCTGAAAATGCCCCCACATCATATCTTTTCTTCCCATTCCCACCCTCAGCAGCTACCATGGCCACTTTCTCCATCTCAGTGCTACATTTACTTCCATTACTAATCACATTAGTTCCATAATAGAGTATCAGTAAGTCCACTCTAATCTATACTCTATTCTTCCATTCTGTGGACCCTGGGATGGTTATGTCCACTCCACCTCTATATTGAGAGGGTGCTTCGATTCCACTTGGATGATGGATGCAATTCTCCTGTTTGCAGTTGTAGGCACTCTTGGCTCCCTGGTGTCGGGGTTGACCTTCTTCACCTCCCTGTTAGCTGGCTGGGGTAAGTCCAATAAACCAGAGCCTCTACCCCATCTTAAAACTTAGTCTTAGCAACTTTCATAGACTCAAATTATCTTGAAACCCTGTGGGATTCTACTAGTTTATTTCGGAATCATGCTATTAACATTATCACAAAATTGTATCCAGATTAAGACAAAATATTCTAAGGAAAGATGCTAAATGTGTTTTAATGAAATTCAACAAATATATATTGTATGCTTGCTATGTATCAGACATTGTAATAAATCTGGATGCCTCAGTGATCAAGACTAACACCACCCCTGCCCTCATGCAGCTTGTAGTCCAATCTGGAAGGCTCCTTGACCCATGTGCAGCTGGCCCGTGCGCAGTGCTGATGTGTGCAAGGAGTGCCCTGCCACACAGAGGTGTCCCCTGCATAGGGGAGCCCCACGTGCAAGGAGTGTGCCCCGGAAGGAGAGCCGCCCAGTGTGGAAGGAAGTGCAGCCTGCCTAAGAATGGCACTGCACACATGGAGAGCTGATACAACAAGATGACGCAACAAAAAGAAATACAGATTCCTGTGCCACTGACAACAGAAGTGGACAAAGAAGACATAGCAAATAGACACAGGGAACAGACAACTGGGATGGAGGGTGGGGGAGGGGAGAGAAATAAATATATAAATCTTAAAAAAAAATAGAGAAAAAAGAACATTTAAAAAATAAACAACCAAACAAACAAACAAAAAGATGTAATTTCTGGAGAGTTGAAAGTAAGGGAGAATACAACTCAAGTGAGATTTTCTGTAAAAGCAAAGGAGCTCTAGATTTATTGAATTGGTGAATATTATAAAATTTGTTCTCTTTTAGAGAGCAATAGCTCATATTATGTTTTTTCAAAGCTCTAATAAGGAAAGAGACCTATATTATTTACTAAAAGCTTTTGCAGATGATAAAAATACAGAATCTGCATTTTATTTAATTTTTATTTAGTTTTTTTCCCCCCACAGCATATTGAAACAGGCTAGATTTCTAATGGGCAGTTCATGCTATATCTTAAAGAAAATTATAGTGAATGAAATGTGTATCACATTTTAATACCATTCTTTTGATGACTCCAGACATTACAAACTCCTGCGTTCAGCTGGCAATACACTATTCCAGAGATTTCTGGTTTCTTTCTCATAGATTTTGCTGATTTGGTGCTATTTGTTCAGGGCAGGTTGCAATAATGATTTGAGTTCTCTAGCTTCTAGTGAGTCTTTTTTTTAAATAAAGTTTTTGTTGTTTTTTTTAAGATTTATTTTATTTATTTATTTCTCCTTCCCCCCCATTGTCTGCTCTCTGTGTCCATTCTCTGTGCGTTCTTCTGTGGCTGCTTGCATTCTTGTCATGCGGCACTGGGAAACTGTGTCACTTTTTGTTGTTGTTGTATCATCAGCTCTCCGTGTGTGCAGTGCCACTCCTGGGCAGGCTGCACTTTTTTTGTGTGGGGTTGCTCTCCTTGCAGGGCATACTCCTTGTGCTTGGGGCACCCCCACGTGGGGGATACCACTGTGTGGCATGGCATTCCCTGCATGCAGCAAACTGCCCAGAGTGGGCGGGGAGGAGCTAACCACATGGGTCAGGAAGCCCTGGGTATTGAACCCTGGACCCTCCATATGGTAGGTACATGCTCTATCAGTTGAGCTTGCACTGAGTCTTTTTTTTTTTAAAGGTTTATTTCTCTCCCCTTCTCCCCACCCCCCACCTGTTGTCTGCTGTCTGTGTCCATTTGCTGCGTGTAGTGAGTCTTAATCTCACATATTTCTCTATGTTTGTGTATGATAGTCTTTATTATAGAATAAGATACTTCAAAAGAAACATTAGATATCTCAGTCTACATATAACACCAGGAGTTAAAAATGCTTTTTGACTTGAAAAAAAGGGGGAAATGGGAAGGACAATTGAGTTTATATGGCTATGAGTCTCCAAAAAGAGCCGGGAGGTTATCAGAGGGGTTGCCCTTATGCACACCTCAGCAGAGTCCCAGAGACAGATAAAGTAGATACAACCCCGGGTATTGGTTCTCCTGAGGGCTACAGAGACCCACAGGTTCTATGGTCATGGCAGATGGAGTTCAGTGCCATCTCAGTTGGCCCTACTTTGGAGCTTATGTTTCTGTGTGATGGAGCTGGACTTAGATGTGATCTTTGTCCACAAGTCTCTCCTTCTACTTTTACTGGAACTGTAGTTGGTGCTGGGGTTTAATGTATACCCAGGGGACCTGAATCTCTGGACTGACCATGTGATAGCCAGGCCCTGAGCCTCAACAGACTTGCAACTCCTACACTCTGGTTTATTGGACTTACCCCACTCATCTAACATGGAGGTGAAGAAGGTCAACCACTACACCAGGGAGCCAAGACTGCCTGCAACTGAAAGCAGGAGAATTGCATACAGCATCCATCTGGAATCTAAGCCCCCTCTTGATATAGATGTGGAGTGGACACACCATTCTAAGGTCCACAGGATGGAGGAATAGAGTATGGATTAGAGTGGACTTACTGATATTCTATTCATGAACTGTTGTGATTAGTAATCGAAGAAAATGTGGCATTGGTGTGGAGAAAGTGGCCATGGTGGCTGCTAGGGGTAGGGAGTGGAAGGAAGAGATGAGATGTGGGGGCGTTTTTGGGACTTGGAGTTGTCCTGGGTGGTGCTGCAGGGACAGTTACTGGACATTGTATGTCCTCCCATGGCCCACTGGGTGGACTGTGGGAGAGTGTGTGCTATGATGTGGACCATTGACCATGAGATGCAGCGGTGCTCAGAGATGTATTCACCAAATGCAATGAATGTCTCATGATGATGGAGGAGATTGTTGTTATGGGGGGAGGAGTGGGGTGAGGGGGAGGGGGGGATATGGGGACCTCGTATTTTTTTAATGTAATATTAAAAAAATAAAGAAAGAAAAAAAAGAAACATTAACAACAGAGTATATGTACTGCGTGAAGCAAAATTCTGGCTTCATCTTTCATGTTGAACTGTCAGCATGAAAAGTAGAAAGTGGGAAAGCAACTGTATCACAGTATACTCAATGGATTGAGAGAAGGCAGTGAGCAAAGAGAGATATGGAATAGAAAATTAAGTATGTATTTGATGACATGTTGTACTGAACTGGAAGAACATGTGTTTTCTATTTAAAAAAGGAAAGGGGAGAACAAGCCAAATGTGTAAAGTTTATTTCCATAAACATCTATTGAGCAATTATGATGAGACAGAAAATGAGCCAGAGGCAGGAACAAGAAACTCTCTCTTCTCCATAGGTTTCTGGAAGGAATGAGAAAAGAGCCCAGCAATGCTGCCTCCATCATTTTTTACAGCCTAAACTCCTGGTTTATGACCTGTAGCAGTTTGATATTTATGAAAATCCAAAAATAGGTATTGAGTTATGTTTGTGAACTGGTCTTTTCCTCTGAGCATATTATATTGTACTGGATTCAGAGGTTTCACTTTTACTTGATTAAATTATGATTATGGCTTTGATTGGTCCATGTCAATAGGACTTTGGGTCCCCATCTCCTTGGTGGGTGGGGACTCACAGAAGAAACTACATGACAGAGCAGAGGAGTTAGCTGGGGTTTTGATCTTGGAACCTGGGTCATAAACATACAGGATAAGAACACAGAAGACACGGCAGAAGCCCTGTGGAGAGAGACAGAGTCATTCACCTGAGGGTGTACAGCTGACCTTGTGGAGAGAGCACAGCAGCTGAGCCCAGACAGAAATGAGCCGTGGAAATAGAGGAACCCAGGAAGCCTGACCCTTGGTAGACATCAGCAACCATTTTGCTCCAACACATGGCAACAGACTTTGGTGAGCGAAGTAACTTTTGCTTTATGGCCTGCTAACTGTAAGCCTCTGCCCCAAATAAATACCCTTTATAAAAGCCAGCAGACTTCTGGTATTTTGTATCAGCACCCCTTTCACTAACTAATACATGGCCTCTTCAGAGAAGATTCCCAGTAAGTATTTGTTCATTTGGATAGAATTTGGCAAAATTAAAATAATTTCAAATCCTACTATTTTAGTCACTATAGCAGTTTGATATAGTTATGAATTCCAGTAGATATCAGATTATATTTGTAAACTGGTCTGTACCTGGGCATGGTTAAATTATGATTAGGGCTTTGATCACACCACATCAGTAGGGTGTTGAGTCCCCACCCCTTGGTGGGTGAGGACTTACAGATAAAAGACATGGCAAAGGACAGAGTTGGAGGATTTTGATGTTGGAGTTTGATGCTGAAGTCTTAAGCTGGAGCCCCAGGAAGTAAGCACATAAAGGAAAGAGAAGCAAGCCCTACGAAGAGAGGAACCCAGGAAGCCTGAACCCTCATAGATGTCAGCAGCCCTTTTGCTCCAACATGTGAAAATAGACTTTGGTGAGGGAACTAAATTATGCTTTATGGCCTAGTATCTGTAAGCTCCTACCCCAAATAAATACCTTTTATAAAAACCAACCAATTTCCAGTATTTTGCATCAGTACCCCCTTAGTTGACTAATACAGAATTTGGTACCAAGGCGTATGGAAGTGCTTTTGCAATTACCAAAATGCTGGAATGGTTTTATAAATGGGTAAGGGGTATTTTTTTGGAGGAATTGTGAAATGATTAATGGAAAAGGCTTAGAATGCTTTGAAAAGACTTTTGATAACAATATGGATGCTAACATACTTTGTACGATGCCTTAGAAGTAAATGATGAAACTATTACCAGAAACTGGAAGAAAGGTGATTGGTGTTTTAAAGTTGCAGAAAACTTAGCAAGATTAACTCCTGGTATTTTATGGAAGGCAGAATTTGAAAATGGTGAGCTTGAACATTTAGCTGAAGAAATTTCCAAAGTCAGCCTGGAGAATGCAGCTTGGTTTCTGCTTACAGCTTATAGCAAAATGCTAGATGAGAGAGATATACTGAGGACTGAACTGTCAGGCACAAAGAAAACAGAAGCTGATTCTGGAAATTCCAAGCCTCTGAAAATCAAACTCCCAGATGAAAGTGCACCATTGGAGGACTTAACTAAACTTAGAATTTGTACATCAGGATTGAAGATGCAGTCATAGTGGAAAGACTTGTGAGAAGTCTTACTGTCTGATGGCTTGGACCCCTGCTTCTTGTATGCTCACCCAACAAGGTTTTTGAGTGGGCTGTATGAACAAAACCACTGTCATCTTGGACTTAAAGGGACATGGAAAGGAGACATTGAAGGAGAAACAGCTTTAAAAGGAAAATCATGGGAGCTGAGATCTGGAATTAAGACAGCACTTGGGCCAAGAGAGGATCCCCACCCCTAATTACAGAGAGCATGAGTTCGCACCAGCAGTTGAAGAGGGTGGATGTTTCTGCCCGATGTTCAGGAGTGTTTTGCCACTCCAGGGTACAGAGAGGGTGGAGCACATTCCTCAAGGATCTGGATGGTTAAGGTCAGCACTCCATAGGTCTGAGAGGGGTGCACCTGTGCCCCATGGAGTAGGGAATGCCAGGTGATCAACTCATTGCTCTGAGAAGGTTGAACCTGTATGCCAAAGGTTAGGAAAGGCCAGGTGGTCAACTTGTTGCTCTGAGAGGGTTGAGCTTGTATACTAAAGGTTAGGGAGGATGTTGTCTTCATCTCACTGTACTAGCGGGGTTAAGTCTCTAACCCAAAATTTGGGTAAGGAGTGGCAGTTACCCCAGTGCTCTTCAAGGGCAAGGTCTGGAGCTTGGTTGACACCCAGATGCTTGATGAGAGTGGAACCAAGAAAATGGACATTGGACAAGCTGGAGGAAAGAGTGGTCCTCATGAGGCCCCAAGGAAAAGAAACCATTGTCTTAAGAATGACTCCCAGACTTTGAAATTGAACAGAGGATGCCCTGCAGGTCTATTAAACTGTTTCCTTCCAATTTCTCCTCATTGTAATGAAAATGTTTATCCTTTGTCCAGTTTGTATATTGGAAGTAGATGAATTGTTTTGTTAGTTTCAGAGGTCTACAGCAGTAGAACTTTGCTCCAAGACAAACTGTATTTCTTTTAATTGATTGTGATATGATTTAGTACTTGCATTGTTACTAATTTAAGGTTTGTTTTTTTTTTTACTGTAATGTCTTTTTGGAATTCAGAGGGTGGAGTATAGCCATTTGATATAGTTATGAATTCAAAAAATAGATATTGGATTATGTTTGTAAACTGCTCTGTACCTGGGCATGATTAAGTTATGATTAGGGCATTGATTGGGCCACATCAGTAGGGTGTTGAGCCCCCAACCACCAAGAGAGGGGACTCACAGATAAAAGACATGGCAAAGGACAGGGTTGGAGGTTTTTGATGTTGGAGTTTTGATGTTGAAATTTGATGCTGAAGTCTTAATCTTGAGTCCTGGGAAGTAAGCACACAGAAGAAAGAGAAGCAAGCCCCAGGAAGAGAGGAACCCATGAAGCCTGAATCCTCACAGACATTGGCAGCGCTTTTGCTCCAACATGTGAAAATAGACTTGGTGAGGGAAGTAACTTATGCTTTATGGTCTGGTATCTGTAGGAGTTTTCCTACCCCAAATAAATACACTTTATAAAAACCAACAGATTTCTGGTATTTTGCGTGAGCACCCGCTTGGCTGACTAATACAATCACTCTGAGTAACATATTTCTACTTAAATCCATTTACAGACATAGCTCATTTTATAGTGCTTCACTTTATTGTGCTTCACAGATATTGTACCTTTTTCTAAATATAAGGTTTGTGGCAATCCTGCATTGAGCAATTCTGTTGGTATCATTTTTCTAACAATATGTGCTCACTTAATGTCTCTGTGTCATGTTTTGGCAATTCTGGCAATATTTCAAATCTTTTCCTTATTATTGCATCTGTTATAGTGGTCTGTGGTCAGAGATCTTTGATGTTACTACGTTAACTGTTTGGGAGTGCCATGAACTGCAACCATATAAGATGGTGAAATTAATCCATTAAGGTTGTGTGTGTTCTGACTGCTCCATGAACCAGCTGTTCACAGTCTCTCTTCCTCTCCTTGAGCCTCCCTATTCCCTGAGATGCAACATTATTGAAATTAGGCCAATTAACAACTCTACAATTGACTATAAGTGTTCAAGTGAAAGGAAGAGTCTCATGTCTCTCACTTTAAATCAAGAGCCAAAAATGATTAAGCTTAGTGAGAAGGCATGTCAAAAGCAGAGAGACTGAAAGTTAGACCTCTTACACCAAAGAGTTAACCAAGTTGTGAATGCAAAGGAGAAGTTCCTGAAGGAAATTAGAAGTACTACTCCCATGAACACACAAATGATAAGAAAGTGAAAAGCCTTATTGCTGCTATGGAGAAAGTTTTAGTGGCCTGGAGAGAAGATCAAATCAGTCACAGCATTTCCTTTAGCCAAAGTCTAATCCAGAGCATAACCCTAACTCTCTTGAATTCCATGTAGTCTGAGAGAGATGAGGAAGCTGCAGAAGAAAAGTCTGAAGCTAGCAGAGGTTGATTTGTGAGGTTTAAGGAAAGAAACCACTTCTATAACATGGAAGCGCAAGGTGAAGCATCGAGTGCTGATGTAGAAGCTGCAAAATTTATCCAGAAGATCTAGCTAAGATAATTAGCTAAGGTGGCTTCTGTGGCAGTTTGAGATTATTTATGAATTCCAAAAAAGAAATATTATGTTTATAAAGTGATCTGTTTCTCTGGGCATGATACCCTTTATATTAAATTCACAGGTTTAACATTTACTTGATTAAGTCAAGATTAGGGATTTGATTTGACCACAGCAGTAGGGTGTGACTCAGGGTTGAGTCCCTGCCCCCTTGGTGGGCTGAGATAAATGGACACACACAAAAGAAGGAGAGAATTTTGTCAGTTTTGATCCTGGAGCCCTGGGGAGAGATGATCGTTTGCAGCCAAAGAGAATAGAACAGCTAAGCTGAAGAAGCCCAGAAAGAAACAAACCCTATGCCAGCCTGTAGCTGAGAGAGAAGAAAGCTGAACCCTCACAGAGATTGGCAACCATCTTGCTTCAACACATGGCAACTGACTTTGGTGGGAAAAGCAACCTTTGGGACCTTGTAACTGTAAGTTTTTACCCCAAATAAATATCCTTTATGAAAACCAACAGATTTCTGGTACTTTGCATAAGCACTCCTTTGGCTAACTAATCCAGCTATACTAAACAAAAGATTTTCAGTATGGATGAGACAGCCTTCTATTAGAAAAAGATGACATCTAGAACTTTCATAGCTAAAGAGGAGAATCAATGCCTGGCTTCAAAGCTTCAAAGGATAGGCTGATCCTCTTGATAGGGGCTAGCACAACTGGTGACTATAAACAGAATCTAATGCTCATTTATCAATCAAAAATATGAGGGTCCTTAAGACTTACGTTAAATCTACTCTGCCTGTGCTCTATCAGTGAAACAGCAAATGCTGGATGACAGCACATCAGTTTACAATATGGTTTACTGCATATTTAAAGCCCACTCTTGAGAACTATTGCTAAAAAAGAAAAAAAAAAGATTTCTTTTAGGTGTTACTATTCATTGGCAATGCACCTGATCACCCAAGAGATCTGATGTACAATATGATTAATGTTTTCATGCCCGCTAACATAACGTATTTTCTGTAGCCCGTGGATCAAGGAGTAATTTTGACATTCAAATCTTATTATTTAAAAAATGAAATTTCATAAGACTATAGCAGCCATCATTAGTGATTCCTCTGATGGATCTGGGTAAAGAAAATTGATAACCTTCTGGAAAGCATTCACCATTCTAGATGCCATTAAGAACATTCATGATTCATGAAAGGAGGTCAAAATTTCAACATTAACAGGAGTTGGAAGAAGTTTTTTTCCCAACCCTAATGAAGGGGTTCAAGACTTCAGTGAAGAAAGCAACTGCAGATGTGAAAATAGCAGGAGAATTAGAGTTAGATGTGGAGCCTGACAGTGTGATTGCATGCCACAGAGAAATCTTTCATGAAAGGAAGAGTCAATTGATGTGGCAAACATCCCTGAAATTGCCAAAGCCACTCCAATCTTTAACACCCTTATCAGTCTGCAGCCATCAACATCAAAGCAAGACCCTCCAGCAGCAAAATGATTATGACTTGCTGGTGGCTCAGATGGTTAACATTTTTTAGCAATAAAGTATTTTTAAATTAAGGTATGAACCTTGTTTTTTTTAGGGCATAATGTTATTGCACACTTAATAGACTACAGTATAGTATAAACATAGCTTTTATATGCACTGAGGAATCATTTATTAAATGTTTAGAAAATCATGTTTTTCTGTGCCAGAAAATTTTATTTATATATTAACATACGGTTTTTTTTCTTTTAATTCTCACAACAAGTCTAGGAAGGACTTTTCTTTTATTTCCCATGATAAAGGAATCAAGATTAAGACATTAATTTATTAGCCAAGGTAACACATTAGAAAGTGGAAAAATCGTGCTTTCATTCTAGTAAGTGGAAAAATTATAATTTGAACTTGGTCAGTTTGATATGAAAGCCCAACCATTAAATTTTCCAGTCTAGGTGTAGAAGAAAGAAAATAAAAAGGAAAAGGAAAAGGAAGATCCTACATGTCTACCTTGAGCAAGCACAAAAAGATAGAGAATAATTTCTAAATTACTCACGATAGACTATAACATTCTAGACTTTCATACAATAATGGTGTGTATGTATTAATTATGCATTATTGTTAGTGTTCACTTCATTAGTCTTAATCATACATCATCAGTCACAAAGTATTATTAGCACAACTCAAAGTAAGTTAAAAGCCACACCTGCAACTAATCATTTATCCAGCAGAGGGAGCCTGCATTTCACAGTCTAAGTCTCTTACCACAGAGTAAAATCCTGTTTTCCACGGAGGCCCTGAGAGGTCCAGGAAAACAAATTATCTTCAGACGTGTTTGGGGAAGAATTGTTCAGGGTTTGAAAGCAGTTCACTGCCTAGAGTAATGCATGAAATCATTTGCTCATTACCAAAATTAAAGTTACTGAAATCCAATGGAGTGTTAGATGTTTCCTCAGATCCATTGCATTTTTCAAAGGCTAAAAATGGTCAGTGTTGTCATGGCCATTACTGAGGGATTTGCTTTTTATTCCTTGAAGCTGTGCTGTGGCATCTCCTGACCTAATTGATATAATGACTAATGGTAACTACCAGCCTTCAATGGGTCTGCTCCTCCCCTATTCCCATTCTATCTGATTCCTGAAGGAGACAATGGGAAGATCGGGAAAAGAGATGAGAAATAGTAGGTAAATAGTAAATATGCACCTTTATGTCATTCAATCTCCATTGTGTGGAAATTAGGGAATAAAGAATCTGAAGGTCAGGTATAGAAACCAAACCTTAGTTTATTTTTCTTAGTTGCATTTTATCTAACAAATTGCTAAGTGAAAGAAAGGTAAAGAAGAAAGAATGTTCTTCTGGCCTGAATTTTCTCTCTCTTCTCTCTCCATGCCTCTGTGCCACATTCTCCTCTCTCCCATTTTCTTTCCTTTTTCTCTCTGAGGTGTTTCGTTTATTTCTTCTACTCTTCTCTTTCTAACTGCTTTGTGTTCCCAAAGACATCTGCCATTTGACACACATATTAACTTAGTCAGCTTTTTTATAAGAGCTTTCAGTCATTGGAAAGTATCCTTCTTGTACTGCATCCTTTCCTTACAGTTTGAAATATTGTGAAGAAGGGTATGCCCAAATCCCACTTCTCATTTTAAAGGAAGAGATCTCTTTTAAGAGGAAGTACTAGCTGATTCCAAAGGCTCAAATCCAAAGTAGCTCAGGCAGGAGGTAAAAGAATAGATGTGTCTTGCTTCTGATGGTACAAAAAGGGAATGACACCGTGGTGTTGGGAATTCATGGACATGAACCAGAACAAGAAAAGCAGCGGCCACAATTAAAGGGGAAAGAGGAAAAGAATGGAAATATCTGGTATTTAGGGGAAAAAAAACCTTGCTGGTGGTAGAGTGTCTTAGTTGCTGGAGTGGCTATAACTAAGTACTACAAACTAGGTGACTTAAAACAAGAGGAATTTATTGTCTCCCAGTTCTGGAGGCTAGAAGTCCAAAATCAAGGTGTTGGCAGGGCCATGCTTCCTCTGAAGTCTGTAGGGTTCTGGCAGTTTGCAAATATCTCACTGTCTGTCTCCATCACATGGCATCTCCTCTCTCTCTCTCTCTCTCTCTCTCTCTCTCTCTCTCTCTCTCTCTCTCTCTCTCTCTCTGGTTCTTTCTGTCCGAATAAGTCCTTATAAGGACTCCATTCCTATGGGTTTAGGGTCTACCCTGATCCAGTTTGGTGTCATCTTAACTAATAGCATCTTCAATGTTTTTATTTTCAAATAAGATCTTTGCCACAGGCCAGAAATCTTGAATATATCCTTTTAGGAGATACAGTTTAGTCCATAACATAGGGTTAATGGTAGTATAGGATTTCTAACTCTCCTTGACTGGTTGTGTTTCTTTCATTACATTTCTTCCATTCTCTAAGCCTCAGTTTCTTTATCTGTATAATGGAAATAAAAATCTGCACCCCTGCTGGTTTTCTTTGAGAAGAATATTAGCAATGCATATAAAAATGCTTATTATATAACTTGAATACAACTAAGTGTAAAGTTTTGAAAATTGGTGTGATGAATTAGAAAGGGTATAGGCTTTGAAATTTGAGTTTTTGGTCCCCACTGCAGCAATTTCCAGATATTTGACCTTTGGCAGAATTTAGAAACAGAAAAATGTTGAAATCCGAGTTTTGCTACTGACCTGCTGCATGATCTTGATAAGTCACAAAAACTTTTTTTGATTTCTATTTCTGTATCTGGAAAATGAGCTTAAATAGCACCTACTTTAGAATTGACAAGATTGGACATAACAATCTATGTGGAAAAATGCTGCAGTCAGAAAAGCAGGCCACTTGTTACCTTTTCCATTCCCTTAGGACCATAAAACCTGTTCATCCTCCTGTTGGGATCTCAATTCAAACAATTCTCCTAACTTCAACCAGACATTTAGCTTCTCCTTACTGTAATAGGCTCATGTTAAAACCTAATCTCTTTTCTGTCCACTGTTTTGGTTCAATGTTCCTTCATTGATCTTCTGCTGTATACAATGTACCAGTGTCCAATGGAGCACAATCATCTGTCACATACCTTACTCCTGGTTCTGTGCTCCTGGGGTATCCTAGAAGAAGATGCAAATTCTTTTTTAAACCTGACTCATTACAAAGTATTTCCAGCTCCCCCCACCAACCAGGCACCCTTTGTCCCTAATAGATGCCCTAGAATACTCACTGCAAGACTACTATGGAACTTCATCCCAAAGTCCCAATAAATGCCACTTTTAATTGATATTGTTTCTAGCTTCACTGAAACAATGGAGGCCATCTGGTGTGTCTACCTCCTATTTCTAAGCAGTCCCTACTTCTTTTGTGCATATATATATATATATACACACACATGCATATATATACCTATATACATATATATATATACACTTTTCTGTGTTTCATCCTAATGTCTGACAATTTCTTCATTGTTTCCATAACTTCCTTCCCTAAAATGTGGACACTTCTGAAACCTTAGTGACTAGTGGTTCTATTCTCCTAGCCTTACTTCAGTGTTTAATAAGTTTATCCATTCTCATATAGTCAGCAATTGCTTTTGTCCAATGACTTAAAGTTTGTAGCTCCAGCTTTGATCTCTCTTGCAAGCCTTAGTTTTCTTTATACCCAGCTACCTGCTGATTATTACCAAACATTGGATTCAATGGTAGTATAGAAAATCAAGAAATGCATGACACTGTTCTTAGAGAGTGTGCCAGTTTTCTATTGCTGCTGTCATAAACTTAGCAGCTTAAAACAACACAAATTTATTATCCTGCAATTTCTGTAGTTTGGAAATTAGGCACAACATAGCTGGATTCTCTACTTAAGGCCTTACAAGACTAGAATCAAGGTATCAGTTGGACTGGGTTAATCGTATTGTGCTCAGATCCTCTTCCAAGCTCACTGGTTGTGTCAGAATTTATTCTTCATGCTTGCCATGTGGCTGTCCCCATCTTCAAGCTAGCGGTAGTGGATAGAAAGTTGCTTATGCTTCCAGTCTCTCTGGTTTCCTTTTCTGCTTTAAAGGGCTCATATGATTATATTGGGCTCACTCCCAGATAATCCAAACTAATTTTCCAAATTTTAGGTCAATTGATTAGTAATATTAATTACTTCTTCAAAGTTCTTTTTGCCATGTAAGGTGACATAGTCACAATCCTGAGCATTAGGGTGTGGCATATTCTTGGAGGCCCTAATTCTGCCTAGCAAAAATAACTTACATATTGAAGACATACCCACTAACCTTTATGTACAAAGTCAGAACGGAATGGAATAATGGGGACACTCCATCCCAACTCTTCATTTTCTAGGTAAGAAAAATTGAAGTTTAGTTAGTAAATAAACCTGCCAAAATTACCAGTGAAAAATCTAATATTTTTTGCCACTACCTCTAAAAGTAGTACTTCCATTTGTTCCCTTAAATTTTCACTTTTTAAAAGCCTTGCTATTTTTTTCATCCCATGGAAATCTTATTCAATCATGAATCTTTCATTTATTGTACCAAATATCCATCTTAGCTTTGAAGTTTCTTGAATGAAATGAACCGATAAAATGGTTAACTAAAGATTAAAAATAGATTCATAGAGACCTGAATGAGCAAATTAGAAATAAATTATAAAGCAAAATGTGAAAAGAACATATATGTACACTATATATACATATATTCCATATCTAGATATATATGCACATACACACAATTACAGATATAAACACACACACACCAGAGATCTTGAGGGAAAAAGATTTTAGCTGAGCCTGAATAAATCAAAAGAGATTCCCTGGATCTGGGTTTTGAAGAAAAGTAAAAATAAATTGGTAGAAAGCAAAGGAGATGTTGTTATGAATGGAGAAGACATAGATGTGTGGGTTGATGATTCAAGAGCATTAAGCAGATTGAATCTTGTTCTCTGTAATGGAAAGACCCTTTTGATGAATGAGACAAATGATATTTGATAGATGAGAAGGAACAAATTGTTAGAAGGCTTTGGACCTGAATCCATTGAAAGTCATGTAGATTGGCTTTGGAGAAGAAAGTTCAGCTGTGTATTTTAGTTGGTCACCTGACATCTGCTAATAGTAGGGATTAATAGAGAGAGATTCCAGAGAGAAAAATGGAGATTTGGTTATAGAAATACAAATATAAACTAAGATTAAGGAAAGGGGAAGAATTACTGAAATGAAATGATTGGGCAAATATGGAAAATGTGGGGGAAGATCTGGAAAGATTTGGTAATGTACTAATGAGGTGAATATAGGAAAGAAAATAATTGAAATAGAATCAGAATTTTGAACCTAGAGGATCTGTGCTACTATTAGAGATGTGGATATTTGAAAGATACTTATTTTCCTTTTGTGTATGTAGAATCTCATTTCAAATTTGTAGCATATAAAATTGAAAGGCAATAATAAATATAGGCAATTACACAAGGTAGCACATTTATTCTTTTTTCTCCTTTTCATTTTGAACATCAAGCACAAATATTTATTTTTAAAAATAATTAAAGATAAAATGATTATTTGGACTTTTTTACGGATTAAGAGGTTGCCAATATGTGTGAAATTAGTGCTTAAAAAACATTACAGAAAGATGTAAAATGTTTTTTTTTTAAGGTGGAAACTATGTTTTACTATTCTAGATAAATGCCTAAATTCTGATTTGGAGAGGTTCTTGAATTTCTTGAAAAGGAAAGCCATGTATTATCTGTAGTTACTTCAGAGATAAAAAGAATTAAACTTTCCAGTCAAAAGGCAGAGATTGGCAGAATGGATTAAAAAATCATGACTTAATTATATGCTGTTTATAAGAGACTCATCTTAAATTCAAAAACAGTAGATTGAAAAGAAAAGTTGGAAAGAAATATACACATGCATATATAACTAAGAGAACTGGGGTAGCTATGTTAATATTAGATAAAATAAACTTTAACTCAAAAACTCAAAAGAAGACTTTATGAAGGGGAGCAGATGTGGCTCAAGCAGTTGGATGCACACCTCACACATAGGAGGTCCTGGTTTCAGTTCCTATAACCTCCTAAAGAAGATGAGCAGACACAATGAGGTGATACAAGTGGGTGCAATGAGCAGACAAATGAGCAGGCACAATGAGCAGGGCGTGGATGTAGCTCAAGCAGTTGGGTATCTACCTCCCACATGGGAGAAACTGGGTTTGGTTCCTGATGCCTCCTAAAGAAGACAAACAGACACAGTGAGCAGACACAATGAGCAGACATAGCAAGCAGATACAGCGAGCAGACAAATGAGCACAAACAGCAAGTGGAAACTATGAGCAGACAGATGAGGGAGCTGTCTTGGTGTGGGGGCAGGAACTGTTATGAGGGACAAAGAAAGTTACAATATACAGATTAAGGGTTCACCTCCACAGAAACACATGATAATTGTAAATATATATGCATGTAACAGCATAGAGCCAAAATATATTAAGCAAATATTCACAGATTTGAAGAGAGAAATAGTTCTATATTAATAATAGAAGGCTTAAATATACTACTTTCAATAAGGGATAGAACATCTAGACAGAAGATCAATAAGGAAATATAAAACATGAATGACATTACAAATCAGCTAGACCTGGCAGACATATATAGAACACGACAACAAACAGCAGCAAAATACACTTTCTTCTCATGCACATGGTTCATTCTCCAGGATAGACCATGTGTTAAATCATAAAGCAAGTTTCAATAAATTAAAAAAATATTGAACTCATACAATGTATCTTCTCCAACCACAACAGAATAAGCTAGAAATAAATAACACAGGGAAAATTGACAAATATGTGGAAATTAAACAACTCACTCTTTTTTTTTTTTTTTTAAAGATTTATTTTTATTTATTTAATTCCCCTCCCCTCCCCCGGTTGTCTGTTCCTGGTGTCTTTTTGCTGCGTCTTGTTTCTTTGTCCGCTTCTGTTGTCGACAGCGGCACGGGAAGTGTGGGCGGCGCCATTCCTGGGCAGGCTGCTCCCTCCTTCACGCTGGGCGGCTCTCCTTATGGGTGCACTCCTTGCGCGTGGGGCTCCCCTACGCGGGGGACACCCCTGTGTGGCACGGCACTCCTTGCGCGCATCAGCACTGCACATGGGCCAGCTCCACACGGGTCAAGGAGGCCCGGGGCTTGAACCGCGGGCCTCCCATGTGGTAGACGGACGCCCTAACCACTGGGCCAAAGGCCGTTTCCCCAACAACTCACTCTTAAGCAACCAAAGGGTCAAAGAAGAAATCACAGGGGAAATTACAAAATCTTTTGAGACAAATGAAAACACACCATGCCAAAATTTATGGAATACAGCATAAGCAGTACTGAGAGGGAAATTTATAGCTCAAAATGCTTACATTAAAAAAGAAAAAGGAGGAGCCAATGTGACTCAAGCAGTTGAGCACTGGCTTCCTACACAGGAGGTCCCTGGTTCAGTTCCCAGTGCCTCCTAAAACCAAAACCAAAACCAAACAAAAACAAACAACAAGCAAACAAACAAAAAAGTCAACTCAGGGAGCCAGTGTGGTTCGGTGGTTGAGCACCAGCTTTCCACATATGATGTCCAGGGTCCTAGGCCCTGGTACCTCAAAAAAAAAAAGTTCTCCAGTCAAACACCTTGCTTTAAAACTGGAGGATATAGGAAAAGAAGAGTAAATTGAACCGAAAGCAAGCAGAAGGGAGAAAATAAAAATTAGAGCAGAGGTAAATGAGATAGAGAAAAAATACACAGAATTAATGAAAGCAAAAGATGATTCTTTGAAAATATCAATAAAATAAACCTTTAGCTAGACTAACAGAATAAAAGAGAGAGGTTTCAAATGATTAAAATAAAAAATGAAAGTGGGGGTATTATTACTGACTCCACAGAAACTAAAAGGATTAGAACAAGAGACAATGGACAATTCTATACCAACAAATTCCATACACTAGCAGAAATGAACACGTTCACTGAAAGACATGAACTACTTTCACTGATTTAAGAAAAATAGTTATCAATAGACAGAATGTAAAGAGATTGAATCAGTAATCAGAATCCTCCCCAAAAAGACTCAGGACCAGATGACTTCATTGGCAAATTTTATCAAACATTCAAAGAAAAATCAATACCAATCCTGCTCAAAGCTTCCAAATAATTGAAACAAAGGGAACACTTTCTAACTCATTCTACGAGGCCAAATCAGCCTAATACCAACGCTGGATAAAATTACCACGAGAAAAGAAAATTATAGACCAATAAGCCTTATGATTATAGATGCAAAAATCCTCAACAAAATACTAATAAACCAAATTCAGAATATTAAAATAATTACCCCCTAATCCAAGCAGGATTTATCCCAGGTATTCTTGGGTAGTTCAGCAAAAGAACATCAAGTGATGTATTATACTGTATTAATAACACAAAGGGAAAAAATGTTATCTCAATTAACTCAGAAAAAGTACCTGACAAAATCCAGCACCCTTTCATGATAAAAGAAGGAGACCCTCAACATGATAAAGGGCATATATGTAAATTTCATAGCTAACATCCTAATTAATGCTCAAGACTGAAAGCTCTTGGCCCCAGACCAAGAACAAGACAGGGTGCCCACTGTCACTACTATTATTCTAACATTGTACTGGAACTCCTTGCCAGGGAAATTAGGCAAGAAAAAAAATACAAAGTATCCAAATTGAAAAGAAAGAAGTAAAACTTTCCCCATTTGCAGATGACATGATCCTATATAGAGAAAATCCAGAAAAATCCAGACTGAAGCAAAACAAACTCAGTAAGTGGCAGGATAAAAGATCGACATACAAACCTGAGTAGTGTTTCTATACACTAGTAATGAAAACCTGAAAAGGAAATCAAGGAAAAAAATTCCAATTCTATTGACAGTAGTAGTTAAACGAATCAAATGTTTAGGAATAAATTTAACCAAGGTTGCAAAGACCTCTTATGTAAAAAACTATAAAACATTGCTAAAAGAAATGAAAGAATACATACCTAAGTAGAAGGAGATTCTGTGTTCATGGATAGAAGACAAAATATTGTTCAATGTCAATTCTACCCAAAGCAATTTATAGATGTAATACAGTCTCAATAAAAATTCTAATAACCTTTTTCTGTAGAAATGGAAAAGCCAGTCATTAAATTTATATTGAAGAATAAGAGGCCCAAAATAGTAAAAATGAACTTGAAAAATAAGAAGAAAGTTATTGGGCACACACTTCCTAATTTTAAAATTTATTACAAAGTTAAAGTAGTCAAACAA
Source organism: Dasypus novemcinctus (assembly GCF_030445035.2). Lineage (NCBI taxonomy): Eukaryota > Metazoa > Chordata > Mammalia > Cingulata > Dasypodidae > Dasypus > Dasypus novemcinctus. The sequence continues at coordinate 84,378,858 of NC_080676.1, forward strand.
GCATGGTACTGGCACAAGGACGCATAGTAGAGCAGTGGAATCAAATTGAGAGTTCAGAACTACGTCATATGTTTTACAAAAATTCACCCAGAATGGATCAGATACCTACATATCAGAACCATAACTATAAAACCCCTACAAAAAACATTAGGGCAGCACCTGTAGAATCTTGGTTTAGGCAGTGTTTTCTTTAACTTTACATGAAAAGCACAAGTAACAGAAGAAAAAGAAAAGAAAAGAGAAAAAAAAGAAAGATGGGACTTCATCAGAATTAAAATCTTTTGTGCATTGAAGGACTTCATCATGAAGGTAAAAAGACAATCTACAGAATGGGAGAAAATGCTTGGAAATCACATATCCTTAACAATTTAATATCAGAATATATAAAGAAATCCTACAACTCAACAACCAAAAGACAAAAAAACCCATTTTAAAAATGAGCCAAGAACTTGTAGAGACATTTCTCCATAGTATATATAAAATGGTTAAAAGGCACCTGATAAGATGCCCATTAGCTATTAAGGAAATGTAAATCAAAATCTTGATGAAATACCTTTATAATGGCTTCTATTTAAAAAAAAAAGATAAAGAGTAAGTGTTGAAGAGATGTGAGGAAATAGGAGCTCTCATTCATTGTTGGCAGGGATGTAAAATAATGTAGCCTCTGTGGACAGTTTGACAGTTTCTCAGAAAGCCAAGTATAGTATTACCCTATGAATCAGCAATCTCACTTCTAGGTATATACCCAAAAGAACTGAAGCAGGGACTAAAACAGATATTTGCAAACTGATGTTCATAGTGGCATTATTCACAATTGTTGAAAGATGGATGTAACCCAAGTGTCCATTAATAGATGAATGGATAAACAAAATGTGGTATATATATATATACAATTTAATATTATTCAGCTGCAAAAAGGAATGAAGTTCTGATACATGTGATAACATGGATGAACCTTGAAGAGCTCATGTTGAATGAAATAAACCAGACACAAAAAGAAAAGGAAAATATTTTCTGATCTCACTGATATGAAATAATTAGAATACACAAATTCATTGAGTCAGAACTAGAATACAAGTTCTCAGTGGCAGGGATGTGGGTAGGAAATGGGGAGATAATGCTAAAATGGTACAGAGTCTTTTGGGGGGATGGAAAAATTTGGTAATGAATGGTAGTAATAACAGTACAGCATCATGAATGCAATATAAACCACTGAATCCACTGAATTTTATATTTGAACGTAGTAAAATGGGGGGGGTAGGTTGTATGCATGTTACTAGAATAAAACTTTAAAAAATACAAAACCAAAGTAGTACGCAACAACACAATGGACCCTAAAGTAAACAATGGACTACAGTTAATTATAGTATAATTATAATAGTATTGTTTCAACCATTGTAACAGAGGTATCACATTAATGAAAGTGTTAATAATATGGGACACTATGTGTGTCAGACGGTTATACAGGAACTCAGTATTTTCTGTATGATTTTTCTGTAAATCTACAATTTCTCTCATTAAAAAAAAAAAAGCTCCATGGTAACCACAAAGAAAATATTGTAGAATATGCAAGTTCTTAGAAACAGAGAGCAGAATACATCTTGCCAGGGACAGTTGAATAGGGGAAAGAGGGAGTTAATGCATAAAGCATGTAGGGTTTCTGTTTGGGGAGAGGGGTAAGTTTTAGTAATCGAAGGTGGTATGAATGGGACTAATACCACTGAATATTGTGCTTGCGTGTGTTTAAGATAGGAAAGTTCATGTTGTATATATGTTCCCACAATTTTAAAAAGCAACTGAAAATTCAGTGACAAATGCAATATGTGGTCTTAGATGGAATCTAATATGGAGAAAAAAGGCTCAAAAGGATGTTATTAGAACATATGAAAAAATCAGAATATAGATGTAAGTTTTATATCACTGTTAAATTTCTTGAACTTGATAACTGCACTTAAGGTGACTACATATGTGAATAGCCTTCTTCTTAGGAAATACACAATCAGTATTAAGTATTGTATACATCAAGAAGCATGATGTATACAAGCCGCCATCAAGTGTTCAGAAAAAGGATTGATCAATAGATATATAGACAGATAGATAGGTGGATAGATGGTTGGACTGATGGATAGATAGATGGATAAGTAGCTAGATAGGTAAAGAGAATGATATGATGTATGTGGCAAAATGTTAAAATTGTTAGATCTAGATTTCTGGGAGGATAGGGTATGGTGGAATTTTCTGTATAGGGTTTGTGCTATTTTTGTAACTGTCCTATAATTTTGAAAGTATTTCAAATTTTTAAAAAGTACTTCTTAAAAAAAACTCCTTTTTCGTTGTTGCCCTGAGACTCTCACCTCCCCAGTCAACATAATACTCATGCTTTACTCATCAATATTACTTAGCTCCTTTTCCATAGGATTAGCCAGTGAATTGGGATGAAGTAATTTCATCCCATTACTTTTTTCTCTTTTTTTCTTTTTCAATTACTTTTTATAATCTGACAAAAGCTGCAAAGTGTGATTTACTGAAGAAAAAAAATGCTCATAAGGCAGGAAAGCAGTTGGAAAATAGTACTCAAGTTTGTTTTGTTGTAATAAACTAAATGTCTCTTCACATCCAGTTTCATCACGTCTATTACTTTCTACATATTACCTTAAACTAAGTTCATTGAAATATGACATTAGTATCACTTCTGTTAAAATACATAAAAAAGAAACTTTTAGTTACAGCTTAGTGCCTTAATTATGTGACTTCTTTTAAAGACCAATTTTCTCTGCTTTCTTTTTTCTCCCATTATTTTCCCAGTATCATCTACTCTGCAATCCCTTGTGTCAGGGGAGGTGTGTGACTGTGGGGCAATAACTTACCCTCAAGATATGTTTTTCTCTGTCTTTTGGTTTCCAAAAGTCAGAGAAATTTAAGATAAATATCCTGCAGGGAAAGGAGAGAGCACTAAAATGCATGAGGTGTGAATAACATTTAGGGATTTTAATGTGTGTTAAAAATCAGTGTAAATGTTGAAATATAATGGAGTTAATGCATCTGTTTTTTTAGAGTTTGAGATAATTTTAGGCTAGATGGTTAAAATTCAGTATCTCCCATTTTGCTCTATCTTAAAAACTCCAGTTCTTTAAATCCAATTGTGCACTGGGCTTTTATATTTTTGGTACCTACTTATTTTTTTGATCAAACTTATTAAGCTCCCTTCTATTCCTAACTTGTTAAAAATTTTAGGAAAAAGTATTTAATTTTATCATAATGCTTTTATTGTCTCTATTGCAGTAATTACATAGTAATTGTGTTTTTTAATGTGAATAGTATAAATTAAAGATACAATTATCTAAAAATGTATTACATTTAATTAACTAAGATAAAATCAACTAGGTCAAAATATATTATCTTTTTCACACACTTCTGAATTTCTCTTTACTAGCCTTTTGTTTAGGGTTTTTGCATCTAAGCTTATGACTGAGATGAGTCTGTAATTTTCCTCTCAAGTATGATCCTTGTTTGGATTTGGCATCAATAAAATGGAGCAAGTTTTCTTTTTTTTCTATTCTCTAGAACATTTTTTGTAATGTTGGAATGATCTCTTTCTTGAAAAGTTGATAGAATCTTCATTTAATGCTCTGAGCTGAATATTTTCTTTGTAGAGAGATTTTAACTCATTCTCCTTTTTTTAATGAGTGAAAGTAGGACTATTCAAGCTTTCTCTTTCTTCTTGAGTCAGTTTTGATATGTTGTATTTGCATGGGGATTTGTCCATTTTTCTTGAATTTTCATATTTATTAGTATTAAATTCACTTAATTTTCTTATTATAATTTTATTCCCCAAATGTCTGTAATAATGACTTTTCATTCTAACAATTTTTTTTCTTTATTTTATTTTAAAAATTCGGACAGAGTTTTGTCCATTTTTAATCCTGTCATAGTAATTATATGTTTGCACTTTTGGAGAGTTTATATTTTATTATTATTTATTATTTAATTACTATTTTTTAAAATCTTCTCCTTTCTATTTTCTTTGGGTTTGTTTTTATAGTCATGTTTTAAACTTTTGTCAGGACATTTAGCTCATGTTTTTAAAGGTATGTTTATTTTAATTTATCCAGAATATTTTTATGTTGTAGTGGGTACATCTCTAAAGTGTGTGGCTTACCATACTGTTTAACAGAGTAAAGGAGACAAGAAAATAGCTCTATTCTAACTGATCTGAACACAACTGAAATATTATATTCAGTTCTCTAAAAATGATTTTAAAAAGACATTAATAAATATATGGTACACATGGATAAATGTAAACAGAATGGTGGGATTTCTGGAATTCATGACATATGAGGAAATACTGAAAAAGCTGTTGATTAATTAACCTAAAATTTGGAATGTGTGGAATATGAGAATATCTTCACATTCTTGAAATGCTTTAGTATGAAACTGAAACAAGGCTTAAATGTGTTATTTTTGGTTTCAAATGACAAAAAAACAATTTTGTAAGGTAAAACTTCAGAAACTAGATGTTGGTCCAAGAAATTTATAACTGCTACTAAGATAAACTGTCTGGGAATAGAAAATCCATTGTTACTGAAATTGTTCAGATATTGGTCTATTATATAACTGCATGTCATGGTGAAAAATGATGCATCATTTAGAAAAGCAAATGTGATCACCTGTAACATTCTTTCCTCAATTTGGAATTTAATGATTTTAAGTCAGATGATCATTTATAAGAGAAACCGTGTTTCCTGTAACTTTTATTTTCATTACAGTATTCCAAACTCCCTAAATGAGCTCTACACATGCTGAAAACGGATGAAAATAAATGAATGTTTGAATTATTAAATCAGACATAACAGCAGCAAACCAAATGTACTATAAGTGGTACCTCTCCTTTCCTACCTTGTCTATATTTAATATAGCTACATACTTAAAAAGGTGTGTGTGTATGTGTGTGTGTGTGTATTAGACAAGTGGAAGGAGAAGATAATAATGTTAGAATTCAAGCACTGGAAGTGATTTCTTATTCAGTGTGAGTAAACCCCCCCAATGTTTCAATTCAGTAGCACCCTGGGAATGTTTTATGGACCAGGCTTCATCACCTGTTAGCAGTGGGACTGAAAGGCTGAGCTACTTTTGATGGATGGCCCTTCAGAATCTGTCTTCAAACAGTAGCCTTAGCTCACCCCTTCTTAACTACTCTCTTTGTGCAGTATTCAGATAATGTTCTTTCTGCTGACTCCAGAGTCAGTGTAGGACATCTGCTTTCTTCTATAAGCTCTGTCTGCCACCCTAGCATGACTGTAAATTACTAATAGAACCTATGATTCTGCCTATTCTTCTTTCTGTGATTCCTTCAGATAATTTTGTCATGTGTACTTTAATTTCAGCCATCATCCTCTGATGCCTGGATTACTGAAACAACCTCCTAACTGGTTTCCCTGCTGAATCGAGTTTCAACTCTGCAGCAAGTTGATCCTTCAAAAATAAAAATAAAAAATGTTGACTATTCAGTTTCATTGCTAAACCGCAGTAGTAGTTCTGAATTACCTGATGAAGTTCCAAAACCTCAGCATAGTTTAAGAATGCTGCATAATCTGTAACCTGCCTGCCATTCCTGCTCCTTTTCTCACCAATATCTACCTACATATGGCCTAAGATATTTGATTCTTTAATATCAACCATTCTCCCCATCTCCTCTCTGGGCTTTTTAAGAGACTAATGTCTTTACCTAGAGACCACACTGATAATGCAAGTGAGTTGTGGTTGGAAAAAAATAATTTGAAATGATGGAGACATGTCTGGTAATGGTAAATCTTTGTCAACAAAGTATACAAGAGATAATTTTTCTTTAAATCAATTTGATCTCAATTCCTGCCAGGTTGGTCAAATTCTTTCAGCCCCTTAGTCACTCTGCTAATTCATTTTCCTGGTCCCATTATAGTCTATAATTCATTCTCTATATTTCTGCAAGAACAGTTTTCTGGGCTTCAACTATAGTGATGATATTTCCCTGATTCAGAGATTTCAATAATTCTCTATAGTCATTAGGTTAAAATATGCCAGTGTCTGCCAGGTGGCCTTTCAATATCCATCTTTACCTTGTTCCTGGACCATTGGCTACTTAACTACAGACTACATTTCCCTGCCTCCTTTGAAGTTGGACCTGGCTTTCGTCTAAATTAAAGGCAGTGGGATGATGAGTGAAAGTCATGTATGCAGTGTTCAGGTAATCTCCAACTGCAGATGCATTGCTCTATAATCTGGCTCCTGATCACTTCTCTATCCTCATATCTTGTGTTTTCTAAAACCTCATGCCCTAGTGATATCAATAATTTGTTGTTCCCAGTTGTGGTGTATTATGGCATGTTTGTGAATGTGTATTCCTTCTGCTCACCTAGTATGAAACACCCTTTTCATCTAATTACCTCCAAATCAACTTTCAAACCTTCATCTCTTCCAAGAAAGCATCTTTGCCTTTCTCTCCCACCACTGTTCTGGTCTGGGTAGATGCCACTCTGTGAGCTTCCACAGTGCCAGGCATATTGAAATTACTTGTTTAAATATCTATTTTCCCAATTAGGCTATGAGTTTCTGAAGAAAATAAATTTTGTGTTGTATTCATATCTTCAAACTTAATGACAAGCATGCTAAACTGAACTGCTTTTTGTAGACCCTGGTAGTACAAATATTCAGGTGACAGAGGGTCCTTAAGTTTCACAAATGGTTGAAGATATGTAATAAGGAAATGAGGAGAAGAACACTCTTCAGGAAGCATCTGATGTCTATTTAACTTGGAGATGTAGAATAAATTATTTTCCATTGTAAGGGAAAAGAATCTTTGATTATGCATCTCCATTCTTTTCTGCATTTGACCTCTCTCATTTCATTATGTCCTTTCATTTTCACTCTCATTATTTGTCCATATTCTCTCACTTTACTTTGCCTTTTTCAGAGCACACTGCCCCCACACTTCAAACTTGATTATAGAGGCATGCATGCCTCACTTCTTATTACTATTTCGTGAAGTGTTAAAATTCCATTTTCCTAGATAGCAAAATAATTGTACTTTTTTATTTACCCCATGTTCAGAGCAGCTTCAGGTTTTGGTGAGGTAAAGTGCAATTGGAGAAAGGGGAGAAGAAACATTCTTGGGAAAAGATTTCCTTTAATGGCACAATTGTCATTTGCTTTTACATCAGATAGTCAATGAATCAAAGTTCCTAGTTACCTTAGTAATTCATATTATTAGCGACCCATCAGTCCTTCTGCTCACTGAGTTAAGATTAAGGTCCAAAGATATTCCTCCATATTCCCTTTCAGGGGTTAAGAAGGTGTTTTTAAAATTTTTTTATATTTTAAAAAATACTTAGATTACATAAAAGTTACATAAAGTATATAGGGATTCCCATATACCCTGCTCCAGACACATCCCACATTTTCCCACACAAACAACATCATTTATTAGTGTGGTACATTCATTGCAATTGATACATGCATTTTGGGGCATTGCCACGGAGCATGGATTTTAGTTTACATTGAGTTTATGCTCTTCCCCACACAATTCTGTAGGTTATGGGAAGATATATAATGGCCTGTATCTGTCACTGCAATGTCATTCAGAGCAATTCCCAAGTCCTGAAAATGAGAGACAAAGAAGTTTTAATCCTTAGTTTTCCATCTCCTCAGATGTGGCTGATGGTCTTAGTGGCTGCTTTGTTACCTCCAGTAGTTTTTGGGTCTGATGTATTTCTGCTGAAAGAGAGATTGCCCAAATATAAATTTTCCATATGCAAATGTTAGCAAGTATATATTTTAGGAAGGATATATTTGTTGAGTGCCTTCTAAGCTTGTGCCTTGATTTATGTCTTATTTTTTCCTCTGCTCATTTCTCTTGTTTGTTTGTTTGTTTAACACTCTTGTCTGGCAGCCTGCTGCCTTTCCAAGAGCTACTGTTAAACTTTTAGACCTCTCTTTCTTTTTACACATAGGGGAGTCTTGGTTCCTTAACTTTCCACCTGCAGTTCTGACTTGCTGGGAGGGTGTCTCGCTGGCCAGCCGTCAGGGCAGGCTCTTGGCCTTAGTGGAGAATGCAGAGAGCCTCATCCCTGCCATTCAAGGTTTAAAGTTAGCTCTTAGGGCTTGAGGTTTGCCTTTCAAGGATACAAGGGGTAAGTAGTGCCTCCAGTGTTGATCAGGCCCCTAGCCTATGGAGAACATCTCCCTCTTTCCTGCCCACCTTGAGATAAAACTCCCTTCTGTCCTTTTATTCCATTGCCTTCCCTCTTGTGTAAAACTGTAATGATTGCTGGAGTGCTGGGACTTCATGCTAATAATGAGTTCTCAAGAGCGACTTTCCCTTTTTTTTCCTCGAGTGGTTAGCTCTGAAAAGAATAATTTATCAAATCATTTTTATTCAACTTTGGAGGAAGAAGAAAGAGGAAAAGGGGGGAGAAAAGCCCTCTTGCAGTTTTAATTGCTTTGCAGTGCCTGCGTGAGGCTCTCACTTGGCTTATCAAAGCTCGCACAGCTGAGGCCCATGCTCAGCGCTGCCTCTTCTGAGCGGCCTGGCTCAGCTGATGGACCAGATAGTGCCTCAGCTATCTGATGGCTCCAGTGCTTAGGAGGTTAATGTGAGTGATGAATTGGAAAATTCGGAAGAGTGGGAGGAAGGGAATTGGGGGCTGTTTTTCAGGCTTTTTAAAGCTTTAAGATAAAAAATTAAAAAATAAAAAAGCTGAAACTATTGAAATCTTATTTCTCCTTTCCCCCTTTGCAGGACTTGATGAATTTTTATATTTAAGGGAGAAAATAACTTCTTCCTTAGTGTTGAGATCATAATATGAACTACCGTACACTGTTTAATTTACCATCATCTTCTTCTAAGTCCTAGGGAAACTCTACACCAAGTATGTCTCATTGAGGAAGCCTAAAATCCATGGGGCATTTAAACTTGGGGCGGAGAAGGTTGAGGTGTAATTCAATATTCCAATTAAGGCAGGTGATGGGTTGTTTTAAGGAAATAGTGACCATGTTGTTACAAATCCTAGGACAACAGAATAAGAGAACATATAATCAACGTCACTTTGGAAGAAATAGGTGAGTTATTAGAGACCTATGGAAATAAATATTATATAACTTGGCTATGCACAGTCCTCTCATTAAATTCACAGCATTGTTATCTTCTTCCATATTGATTAGGAACACTGTCTTTGAAGCCAGGCCCCCTGAGTTCAAATCTTTGTTCTCCATTCATTTCCTGTGGGAATTGGGCATGTTACTTAACTTCTCTTTGCTTCAGAGTTCCAGTCTATAAAATGGGGTAATTACAGTACCTGCATCCCAGTGTTGTCATGAGAATTAGATGAGTTAGTATTGTGATTGGAATGTTGCTTGGAATGGGGCCTGACACATGGTAAGCCCTCTGTGATTCAGTTTGCCTGTACCATGCCAATTCATGGTCGCAGTCCAAATTAGACTACCTATTCCTCAGTTCAATGCTACTGCAATTATAATACTGATAGTACCATTATGATAATACTGATAATAAACCCCAACACTTCCTGCCTTCTTGCAGAGAGATGCTGTTGCCAATATGTCATCACCCGTGATGCTAAGGCATTTGAATATTATTGTCATCATAATCATTATTATTATTGTTATCTCTTCTTAGTGGGTATATATACTTGAGTCAGATCAAGTACAGGATGGCAGCCAGGAGCTTTGAAGTGAAATGGAAAATGCCTGGGTTTGGGGGTCCAGTAGACCTGGCTGGATTAAATTTCAGCTCTTTTCTCCGTGAGCAGTTAACCTTTGTGAGCCACTGTTTACTCTACTTAGAAAAAATCATTAGGAGGATAAAGAAGAGGAGGAGGAGGGTTAGAAATACAGTCATAGCCAAAGTAGACTGCTATGTAGGGAAGTCAGAAAATACCTACTTATTACTGTAGAGTATGGTATTAGGAGTAGTGTTAAAGGAAAGAATTTTGGGTCAAAGATTTTTAAAATAATATCCTTAAATATCTTTTGAATAAGATAACTTGTAGGTGTTATGTCTGTCACCCACCTAATGTATATTTCAAAGTTTAAAAATTAAGAACTCTTTAACTACTATTTTGATTAAATTGTTTAATTGAAGGCAGACTGCAGACTTATTGCTTGTCACTTGTATCTGATAGAGAACTGCTGTTTTCTGGTTAATTCAATTTAAAACAAATCCCATCCCTTTAAATATATTAGAAGTAGGGGGGAGGGGGAAAGTCTTTCTCTCCTGAAAGCAACAATAGCATAATCTATTATTAAATGTAGAAAATGATGCTAATTCAACCTGATGGCTGAAATTTCACAACACAAAAATCAGGAAATTCAGAGTTCTGTTTCCCACAGCAACCACAACTCTTCTCCCCTTGAGCATTTGTAATATTTCATATTACCAAATATGCACTTAACTCTACATTATTATATATGCACAATGGGGCCGAATTACAGTCACCATGGGTACCAGAAATGTGGAATTCTGACATTTCTGTACTTGAGAATTTAAGTTTAGTGGTGCTTTTCTTTTCTTCTTATTTCTACTATATTTTCATCTTTTAGAATCCTCTTGAAATATTGAAAGAATCACTGCCTTCAGCTCTGAGCTTCTGTAAAGGATGCAGTAGAAATTTCAGAACAACCATAGTAGTTCATTTTATCTGTACATGGATTGGGGTCATACTCTGTGCAAGACCCACTTCTTTAATTGAAAATTTATGCCTGGATCCTTCAATTTGCAACTCCCTACTTGTCCCTAAATACCATTAAGCAAACCTGATTAAGTTCAAGATCACATTCAATATATTTGTTGTTGTTGTTTGCAAATGGTATTTGAAAGGACTCACCCTGAAATTTGATATCATTAGTATTCAAAGCCCATGCCCTATCCTCATGCACTTATTTGATTAAGAAAGACAGACTAGCCCTTTTGCTATTAAATTACTTAAGGATATATATTTCAATTCCTTTCATCTCTTTTCACTCCATGTTATTAAGATACAAAACAAGAACTACAATGAGCAGTGTTAGTCACTATAAAAACTAAAGAATTTCTAGTTTTTAAAGATGTTAATTCAGATCTGTTCTTTGGTAGTAGATAGCAATCCAGAGAATTGCTTGGGCATCATCATTTGTCATCAAGAAACCTGGAGGAAAGGAAAGTTACTAGGATAGCTGGGGCATTTGGCATCTAAAAATTTTACAAATCATTGCTTCCAAAGCTCTGTTTTATGGAATTTGTCCAACATATCTAATTGAACAGACACACCAAGATATGTCAGTAAAGAGCATTAGTCTAGATAGTAAAAAAAAAAAAATGCTAACAAAATATCCACTATTAAGGGTGCGTTAACTAAATTAGAATTTACTAACGCAAAGAGCTAAGCAGCATTTAACTATGATTTAGATATATATTTATAAATTGTTATGAGAAGAATTCCATAATACACTGCTAAATAAAAAAATACAAATTTAAAGTCTGAATACATAGAATGATCTAATTTTAGTGTATACGTATTATATATAGCATATATATATGCTTAGATAATATAGAACCTGAAGGAAATGTTCAGAAAGATGTCTATAAAATATTGACAGAGATGATCTCTATATGATGGAATTTCAGATGATATATATTGTCCTCATTATACTTTTCCTGTATGGTTTGAATTTTCCACTAACTGTATATCACCTTTACTATCAGAAAATATATTAAATCACTTTTAAAGTACTACATATAGTATATATGTACACTTATGCATAAATTTATATGTGTATATGCATGATCTATATCGGGGGTTCTTAACCTTTTTTGTTCCATGGACCTCTTTGCCAGTCAGGTGAAATGAATATTACTGTAATTTATTTATTGCATACATTCATAAGTGAAGGAAATCCTAGATTCCAGTTAGAGGTCAGAGAAAATAAAGATAATAAGTTGACTTTTTTTCAATTCAAGCTCATAGGCCCCCTGAAATCTTTCCATGGAGCCCCATCTGTGGACCCCTGGTTAAGAACCTCTGATTTATATAAACATACTTAATATGTATACATAAATATATATACATATATTGATGCCTTTCACTATACTAGAACAAATATAAAGTAACCACAAAGTCTGTAATGTTCAAAGCTTACACAATTCAAGACTTGTGTCTTTGCTCTCTGACCAGGTCATGACATTTAGTTGACCTCAAGCAAAAAATAGAATCCTACCTAAAACCACTGTTTTAGTTTTCTAGGGTACTCAAAGCAGATACCATGAAATGAGTTGACTTTAAACAGTGAAAATTTATTAGCTTACAGTTTGAGGCCATCAGAATGTCCAAATCAAGGCATCATCAAGGCAGTGCTCTCTTTCTGAAGACTGGCTGCTGGCAATCCTTGGATCCTCTTGCACATGACAAGTCACTTGACTGTGTCTGCTCATTGCTCCCTCCTCTTCTGAGTGTCCTGGCTTTCAGCTTCTTGCTTCCTGGGCTTTCTCTCTCTGTATTCATTCCATTTATAAAGGACTCCAGTAAGAGGATTAAGACCCGTCCTGAATGAGGTGGGTCATACCTTATCTGAAGTAGCCTCTTCAAAAGATACTACTTACAATATGTCCATACCCATAGGATTGGATTAAATTTAAGAACATGTCTTTCTGGGGAACATACAGCTCCAAACATCTCAGTCACTTAGGTGGGGCTCTAGGTTTCATAGACTGAAAGTCCAAATTGTCAAGAAAAATTGCATTTTTTATAGAAGACTAAGTAGAGCAGCATCTGGAAGAGCCTGGAAGTTTATTCACAGCTTGAGTAATGGGCATTGGGAGTGTGTGGGGGTGGGAGGAGGTGGTAATGTGTGCTGATACCAAGCAGATGTAAGTGAATGCAATAGAAGTGAACTGAGGGAAACATTTCAGAGAGGCATGAATAGTATAGATTTTGAGGACATGTTTTGGATTGACTACCAGGGAGAGTGGCTGTCAAAAGTGTAGTCCTAGAATATAGTTCAGTCAGGATTTATTGAATACTTATTTACCAAAAAGCCAGCCAAGCACTGAAGCAGAGATCTAGCAATCAAGAGCAAGGGAAAGGAAGACATCCTGATGAAATGAAGAGACAGTCTGTAATGAATGAGCACTGAGCCCATGACTAAGGGAATATGAAAAGGCAAAACTGAGCTACTTCAGCTGAAGATCTTCCATTGAAAGGTCACATACTGTCTTTCTTTTTTTCCTTCCCATGTTTGTTATCCTACATTATGCCTTTACTTTCCTAACTTATTCATGCAAAATTTTTGAGTAGTGTCATTTTTCTTATACTGTGGTAAATATTGGCATTATGATAACAAATAATACAAAGCTCTAACCTTGGAAGTGTATGGTCTGGTAGGGAGTTGGAGCGCTGATGCAGTGAGGAGAATAGATAGTTCAAACTGGTGGACTGGGAAAGGCTTTTTTTTTTTTTCTTATCTCATTTTCACATTACTGCAGTGACTTCCTAATTGTTAGAACTTGCTTCTCTCTACCTGAAGCATCTTAATAATGTAACTAGATTCAAATGTTATAAAAATTAATTTCATTCTGTCACTTTCTTCTTCATGAATTTACAATGGATCTTTATTGTCTTTTATATATATTCCAAACACTTAAGGTCATTCTATACCCTGGTTGTTTTATATTTCTGTTCATATCCATAGTTCTTCAACCTTTTATTTATTTCCCTAAGGTGTTTAGTCCTCCCCAACCCCAGGAGAGATGTTAGATTCTAAAGATGAGTGAGATTTGGGCCCCTATCCTCTAGGAGCTTGTGGTCTAGGAATAGGGGGTAAAATATATAAAAATGAATGCAGTGAATGTGTGTTTCTATGATAGAGTACATATAGGCAACAGTTTAAAGGAAGGAGTTATTTATTCTCAAAGGAAAATAAAAGAAAAGAGGCGGAGCGTGGGCTAAATCTTAAAAAGATGAGTTGGAATCTGCAAGTTGAAGAACAGCTTTTTTTGTTAAAGGAGGAGCATGAGTAAAAGCATGAAAAAGTAAAAGCCTGTGAATTGGAAAAGGAGCTGTCATTGAGATTAACCTCACTGAAAAGTGAGGCTGCAGAGTTAACTGGAGGCTAGATCATGGCAGGGCCTTTTTATTATACTAATTAATTTGGGCTTTATTTTGTAGTTACTGACCTCCAATGAATGGTACTAAGAGAGAGTAGCATGGCTAGATTTGGATTTTGGGGCAGTGTGGAATATAGGTTATTGAGAGGTGAGATCAGAACAGGGAGGTCGAAGAAGAGGCTTGTTCATTTATTTGGGCAACGTTACCTAAATAAGGGCAAAAAGGTATGTCAGAAAGGAAGCAGTCTGTGCAAGAGCAGAAAGATTTAATAACAATAATTTGTGGCATAATTTCAAGATTTTTCACTCTGTTGATATTTGCCAAAAAAAGAGATTACAAGAAATTTTACTGAGAACTGGTGGGTGATGAGGAAATGGGATGGGGGTAGGGAGGGGAGGAAGATAATGAATTCAGTCTTGAGTATGCTGAGATTAAAGTGCTTTGGGGTAATTAAAAAAGAGAGTTGAATATTTAAGCCCAGGAAAATTGTTGTTTAAACCTAAGAAAGAGGTCTAGGCTAGGGAAAGAAAAAAGTTAAAACTGTCAATACAAAAATGGCAATTGAAATCATGAGACTAAAACTGTTTATTTAAGTTATATAATGGCAGCAATTATATGCCATAGATACTTGCTGAAGGTTTAGAACTGAAAAAAAAATACATAACACTTACCAGTCCCTTGTGGAGTTTTATTTTTGCAGGGGGAACCAGACAATAAGTAAATAGGCAAAATGTATCAAGTATCAAATGGTGATAAATAGATCATGAAAAAGAGAGAGTAGGGTTATAATTATTAAAAGGGTTGCAATTTTTAAAAGGGCAGTCAAAGAGGGCCTCACTGAGCGGGTGGCATTTAAGCAAAGACTAGAGAGAAAGGAAGTAGCTGCTGTAGTCATGAGTAGGAAAGTTAAGGTTGAAAATACGAGAGGAGAAGAAAACAGAATGATGCAATTTTTAAAATCTCTTATGGATTAATAAAGTTCAAAAATTTAATGTAGTTATATTACATATTTGGTGATATGTTTAAGTTTAAAATTGAAATGTCACCTGAAAAAATGTTTCCTTTTCAATGTGTAAAATATAGATTAGTTTCTGAATGGAATTTATCAGAAATTTGGGAAGTTTACTGAAACTATGGGGATGGATATTTAAAATTGATGTGTTTTAGAAAATTGTTCTAGCATATGGCTGCTATTTATATATAAACATATATGTTTCCAATTATATACTTCTTCAAATAACTTTGGGTCATACCATTAAGTCTGTCTTCTCAGTTTCAGAATAACTCTACTATGCTCTTTGCCATGCTTAGACTGCAGTATTAGGGCTCTGTACTCTTTAAGGACTGTGATGGAGAGATCACAGAATTGTCTACAAACTTCTGAAGCATACCATCTTCAACACTTATGTGGTTTCTCTTGTCATTTTATCATGAATCTTGCTCATTTTAAGTCTTTAAGTATACTGAAAACTCTACAAACTTAATCATATATTTTATTTTCTTTTGTGGCCTTTTGTGGTTAATTTCCACAGAGCTCTAGCAAAGTGTTAGTTTTTCTATTCATTCATGTTTTCTTTCTTGAAATTTTACTAAGACAATAAGAATCTAGAATTCTCAGCATGACGTTATTTTAACATGTCCAATTTTTTCTAGATGTTATTGATTTTCTTGCCTTAACTCACTATCTTTTATATGTTCCTATAAATCATATTCATCTCTTATTAATATCTAGATAAAAATTATTTAATTTTGAGTCATAATTTCTTCAAAATATCTGTTGACATAATCTAGGAAAACAACCTTTGAATTATGAGTATGATTTTGGGTATCCCATACATTCTTGTTTTCCAGTATAATTTTTTTAAAAGATACTTAGATTACATAAATGTTACATTAAAAAGATAGGAGATTCCTATATTCTCCACTCCCTACCCCTCCCACATTTTCCCACATTAACAACATGCTTCATTAGTGTGATACATTTGTTACAACTGAGGAACACATTTTGGAGTAATGCCACTAAGTGTAGATTATAGTTTACATTGTAGTTCACACTCTTTTACACAATTTTGTTTTTTATGGCAAGATATATAATGGCCTGTATTTGTCATTACAATGTAAATCAGGACAATTCCTAAATCCAAAAATGCCCCATATTATACCTGTTTTTCCCTCTCCCTCCTCTTAGAGCCTCCAGTAGCCACTGCCTCCACATCAATGAAAAAGTTCTTCCATTTCTATAATCACAATAAGTCTATAGTAGAATACCAGTAAGTTATTCTAGTACTTTATTCATTCCCCAGTTCTGAGCATTCTGGGATGATGATGCCTACTCCACCTCTAATTGAGAGGGTGCTTAGATTCCATGGGACAGATGGATGGGACAATCTTGCTTGCAGTTGCAGACTCTCTCTGTTCCTTGAGATGGTCATTGTCCATCATCATCTCCTTGTTAGTTGTCCTGGGTGAGTCCAATGAACTGGAGATTAGCTGCTGCAACTCTGCTGAGATTCAGAGCTCAGCTGGCACATGGACAGCCCAAAGATTTAAGTCTCTTGAACATACATGTTTCAACTATGGTGCTAACTATAGGTTCAAATAGAAGGGCAGAAGAGCCATGTGTAGGGGAAACACAACTGAGTCCAACCTGTCACACTGGGGAGCATAAATTCCAAAGTAGGGTCCACTACCAGGGCACCAGACTTCTGAGCTGTCAGCCCTACATATAGTGTCCAGAGTTCAAAGGAGCCCCCTATTTGAGGCAATATTTACTCTGGCAGTCAATGAGATCCTGTGGAGACATGCATAAGCCAAACCTCTGGAGACCCCCCAACTCACTTTGAAATCTCTTAGCCATATAAACTCATTTGTCTTTACTTTCCCCCCTTTGGGTTAAGGTCTTTTTCCAGTTGCATTGCTAGTTGGTGCTTGGTAGTGATCCCTCTGTGCCAGAGAGGCTCATCCTTAGGAATCATGTCTCATGCTGGGACGAAGGTATTCATATGCTGAGTACAGCTTAGAGGGAGGCCACATTTGAGCAACAAGCAGGCTTTCAGGAGATACCAAACATTCTTGTATAGAGAAAAGATTGGCTGCTCATCATCTTTATTTTTAGAGACAGTACAAGATAGTCATTAGTTTCTCCAAACCAACAATGCTACCTAAAACCTAGCACTTTTCTAATAACTTATTCTTGTTATTCTTGTTCTAAAGGACTGTCATTATTACAAAAGTTTGGAAATCTCAAAATTTCCTTTTACCATCAGATTTATTTGCTGTATTTTTAATATGTTACTGGGATTATTTGTATGTGGATCTAGCTTATTGTTCTACATTATAAACAAACAAAGACGACTCTT
This sequence comes from Dasypus novemcinctus, assembly GCF_030445035.2. NCBI lineage: Eukaryota > Metazoa > Chordata > Mammalia > Cingulata > Dasypodidae > Dasypus > Dasypus novemcinctus. The sequence goes on from NC_080676.1 coordinate 84,396,346, forward strand.
AAATATTTATCTAAATCTGTCCTTACATGTAGTCTAAATTTCCTTTTGCTACTTCTTTCTTTTTTACTTTTACATAGTACATACTTTTGTTTTCTACATAGTGGAAATGGATAATTAGACACAATTGTGTAACAGTCAGGTTCGTAGACATTAGTTGTATTCATTATTTTTACAGATTATAGGAAAAAGTTATTTTTTCAACTTTTTCATTCTTCCATGTCAACTTTTCTCTTCAGCTCAAGACTGAATTCTTATCTATGTGGGTGTATATATGTATTTTTACAGTATATATTCGATATAATATCTTGTTACAAAGTCAGAATAGATATGCACTCTTGGCGTCTACAGAAAAAGTCGATTTTGGGCAATGACTTGAGTTAAACTGCACATCGTTTTTGAGCTGTTCAATTAGCCACAGCAATGCCCACCTTCAATGGTGTGGAAAAAATCAAGTGTTAAATGTATTTACTTTTTGAATTTCTATATCATAAATCTCTCTACATTCTCAGCCTTCCCAAGTATTACAGAGTGGCTTCATCTGCCAATGTAACTGTGGCTTTATGCTTTAATAAACACTTTTTGAGTTTAGACAGGAGGGAAACAAAGATAGTTGGTAGCCTACAAGCTGAGGATAAACTGCACCATAAATGCACAGCAAATATCTCACAATGATACAGTAATTACAAAGCAAATACTTCTTTGCTAAGCAATGAATTATAGAGCCCAATATCCTGTAATTACAAACCATTTATATATCTGTTTAAATTACTGTGGATGCTATTTAGCGTAATCACTTTGGTGATTAATCAAACATTATGTGTGGTATGGAATGCTTCAGAGTTCACAGGTGTGCATGTTTTACAAATGCTGGTCCTAAAATATCAAACTGTAAAGTTACTAGCATTTTATTTCCTCCATATTTTGCAAAAGTGCCTATAATCCCACATTTTTCTTGGCCTACCCAAATTTTATCCTTGCTTTGATGTCATTTAAGGATAGTCAGTGCAGGTTTTAATGATAAAAAAGCCTTGTTTTAATAGCTACAGTTTTCAGATCCTTAAGGTACACATACTGCAGGGGGGAAACTCATCTTGCCAAGTATTTTTTTAGAGTGAAGCTTGAGTAGCACATTCAGCTTCTGCCCTCCTGAATAAGATGTTGAATAACATAGTCACAGAGCATTCAAGAAACTGGGCCAAGAGTCTACCAAGGTGCTCCTTGGGTTGGATACAGGTCTGCCCTAAATCTGTGAATAACAAGGATTAGTCCAGGACTACTGGTCTGAGCTCTTGCATTTTTGAATGCCAAAGGCTTTAGTTTTCTCTTCCTGGCAACTGTAAGTAAGGGTCAAATCAGATTATTCTAAAGCAATATGAGAATAATTTGAGAACAATAGCTGGCTAGAGAGCAAAACATCATGCAACTGAATTACAGTAAATTATACAGAGTCTTGATTTGGAAGGAGTAATTTGAGCATAAGACCTGCAAATAGCAATTTTTACTGATTGCAGCAGGAACCCATAAGGAAGTCTCCTTAGGCAACGCCATACCTGATGCTTTTGGTTTGCATTGATCTATAGTCATTTCTATTTTTTTAAGAAATAAAGTTAACATTTCCTGAACATTTACTACATGACAGACACTATTCTATGTGTTTTACTTATATTAACTCAGATGAGCTTTACAATAACCCCATGAGATAGGTAATATTATTATCCCATTTCGGATATGAGGAAACTGAATTCAGAGATTTTAAGTAACTGGCTTATTGCTCCTAAGCTGCAGCCTGGCCTCTAAGTCTGTACTTCTAAATACTACATCCCATAGCGCTTTACTTAGAGTATAAAATGAGTTTTGTTGCAGTTTTATTCCTGACTTCAATGGATGTTGCGTCTCAATGGTATTTAATCTCAGAAGTCACATTCTTCCTGTCAAAGCTCTTCCACAGCTCTCATTTGTGCAACTGTGCAGTCTTAGAGCACCGCATTTTATCACATAGTAGTTTGGACCCCGCTTACACTGCTGTGTGCTATACGGGGATAAATATATGGAAGTGATAATAAGATGATTCAGAAAACTGGCAGTGCAACTCACTGGTAATTTTGTGTCCAAGCTATTAGAAAATTTACTGGCATTATGACTCTGGGCAGTTGGCTCTATCAATTGCCTACTTCCTAATATTTTTTTTGTTTTCTCTTTTTTTTTTTTTCACTTTGTTAATCAAGAAAAAAATGTTGTCCTTAGACTCTGTTGGAACTGGAGAAATGTGTATGAATATCTACTATGAAATTTATAAATATATGAATGCTAGGAATTTCCTTTGCCAATCTTAAAAAGGAAAGGGAAAAGTAACAATTCTAAAGTATTTGGGCAGGCTTGAAAGTAAATTTGATATGGAAATGTCAGAGAAACCCTGGAACATAAAAATAACTGTTAGAGAAAAGAAAGGTAAACTGTGGAGGCACTAGAAAGAAAATTTTTAAATTTTAAAAAATACTACCACTAGGACGAAGGCAGAGTAAGGAGCACCAGAACTCAGTCCTTCCACCAAACAACTAATAAACAGGTAGGAACTGCCTGAAACAACTATTTTGAATCTCTGAGGCCAGAAAAACACTGTACAAACCCAGGGAAGAGCAGGAGGAAGAGGCTGATAAATTACAGTAAAGAATAGTAGATTGTTCTCTCTTTGTGGCAACTACAGGCACACATACTGCTCTCTCATGGCAGGCCACTATGGGGTTCAGTCCCTGACTAGCTCACTGATGATAGGAAGGGACATAAAAATCCTTTTTTCCAAAAACAGGGGTGGGCATGGTCAATCACCAAACATGACTTTTGTTTAGTGAATTTGGATCACTGGGGCCCATCTCTGAGGGCAGCTATTATTTTGACTAGCCCCAGATAAATACAGTGGCAGCCATTATTTCATCCCAGACAGAAGTGGAGGTAGTGGAGATGTAAAGATGCACTACTTCCTCATAGCTGCGATGGTCAGTTGGCTGAAGAGCTATATTTGCTGGTCAGACCAGGAAAGCTGTTTTTTGGGAGGCCATCTGAGATGCTCTTGGCACTCTTCTTTATCCCTTCCACAGGGGACTTTGGATCCAGTCTGCATCTTCTTTAAAGATCTCTGGCCCTGTTCTGGCTGAGAAAGACTGACTTGGGAAAGTCACCTCCTCAGTACCACACTCTTCCTAGAATTTGCCATCCCAGCAAAAGCAACTTGGCACAAGAAAGTAGTGTAAAACACTATAGAGTTGGAAGGTTTTGGAAAGATGAAAAATAAATCAAGATAAAAATGGGAAGATACTCAATACACTATAACACAAAATACCAAATAAATATATAAATAGGCATTAACAGAAATGAGGGACAAAAAAACGGTACAGTCCTTACAAAGGCTAAACAGCAAAATGTCAGAAGAAAGTCCTGTATTATCAGTAGTAACTTTAAGTGTTATCAAAGAAGAGAGGGAAGATAAATAAACAAACAAACAATAGAGAGAATCAGCAAAACCAAAAGCTGTTTCTTTGAAAAGATCAATAAAATTAACAAATCTTTAGCTAGGCTGACAAGAAAAGAAGAGAGGGGATGAAAATAATGAGAATTAGAAATGAAATAGGGGACATTACTACTGACCCTGCTGAAATAAAAATGACTGTAACAGGGACATGGATGTGGATCAAGCAATTGAGCGCCCATCTACCATATGGAAGGGCCAGGGTTCTATTCCTGGGGCTTCCTGCTGAAGGCAGGCTGGCTCATGTGGCAAGCTGACCCAAACAGAGAGCTGGCCCATGCAGAGTGCAGGCCTGCCTGGAGGTGGCCCGCACCATGCAAGAGTGTGGCCCACGTGGCAAGCTGGCCCAAGGGGAGAACTGATACAGCAAGATGATGCAAAAAAAGAGATACAGAGGAGAGACAATAAGAGATGCAGCAGACCAGGGAGCTGAGGTGGTACAAGAGATTGAGCACCTATCCCCCACTCCAAAAGGTCCCAGGATCTGTTCCCAGTGCCGCCTAAAGAGAAAGACAAGCAGACACAGAAGAACGCACAGTGAATTGACACAGAGAGCAGACAATGAGATGGGGGTGGGGGAGAAATAAACAAATAAATAACAAGTAAATCTTTTTAAAAAATTACTGTAATAGGATACCATGGACAACTGTATGCCCATAAATTAGGCAACCTAGATGCAATAAATAGGTTCTTAGAAACACACAGATTACCTCATTGACCCAAGAAGTATAAAAATCACAAGAAACCAATTATTAGTAAAGAGAATGAATAGTAGTCAAAAACCTCCCCTAAAATAAAAGCACAGGAGCAGTGGAGTTACACCAAACTTTCCAAGAACACTTAATTCAATTCTTTGAAAACTTTTAAAAAATTGAAGGGGAGGGAACACTCCCAAGCTCATTCTACAAGACCAATGTCACCTCATACCAAAGTCAAATAAAAACACCACAGAGAGAACTACAGACTAATCTCTTTTATGTATATTATGCAAATATCCTCAACAGAACACTATCACTTTATCTACAGCACACTAAACAAATTATATACCATGATCAAGTGGAGTTTATCCTTGGTATGCAGGGTATTCAACATAAGAAAATCAACTAACTTAACATACCACATTAACTGAATGAAGGAAAAAAAACACACAATCATCTCAAATGATGCAGAAAAAGCATTTGACAAAATCAGCACACTTTCTTAATAAAAACACTTAGAGCTCTAGGAATAGAAGGAAACTTTCTCAACATGATAAAGGGCCTATATGAAAAAACCATAGCTTAAAATCCTACTTAATGGTGAAAGACTGAAAAAGTCCCTATATGATCAGGAACAAGAAAAGGATATCCATTGTCACTACTGTTACTCAACATTTGTAGTGGAAAGTCTTGCCAGAGCAATTAGGAAAGAAAAAGAAATAAAAGGCATCCAAACTGGAAAGCAAGAAGTACAACCTTCCCTATTTATAGATGATACGATCTTACACACTGAAAATTCAAAAAAAGAAAAAAAACCAACAACAAAGCTCTTAAAGTTAATGAATTAATTCAGTGAAGTGGCAGGGTAAAAGATCAACACTGAAAATCGGTGGTGTTTCTATACACAAGTAATGAAAAATCAGAAGAAGAAATCAAGAAAAAGAATTCCATTCATAATGGCATCTAAAAGAGCCAAATATCTGGGAATAAATCTGACCAAGGATGTAAAGGACTTGTACACAGGAAACTACAAACCATTGCCAAAAGAAATTAAAGAAGACTTAAATAAATGGAAGGGCATTCCATGTTTATGGATTGGAAGACTAAATATCATTAATATGTTATTTCTACCCAAAGGAATTTGTAGATTTAATGCAATCCCAATCAAAATTCCCACAAACTTTTTTTGCTGAAATGGAAAAGCCCATTATCTAATTTATTTGCAAGTGTAAGGACCCCAAATATCTTTAGTCATCTTGAAAATAAAGAATGTATTTGGACTCACACTTCCAGATCTTACAACATATTACAAGTCAAAGTAATCAAAGCAGCATGGTACTGGCACAAGAGCAGACAGATAGACAAATGAAATAGAACTGAAAGCTCAGAAATCCACCCTTGCATTTATGGCTAACTGATTTTTGACAAGGTAGGAAATAATAGTCTCTTCAACAAATTTTGCTTGGAAAACTGGACCTCTATTTCAAAAACAAACAAAAAACAAAAATAATAGGACCCCCATCTAAAACCATAAAAAATCAGTGCAAAATAGATCAAAACCTTAATGTAAGAACTACAACTATCAAACCACTAGAAGAAAATAAAGGGAAGCATCTTCAGGACCTTGTGTTGGGAAAAAAATAAAATATAGATAAATGCTACCTTATCAAAATTAAAAATGTGTGTACCTCTGGTAGCCATTAACTTTATTTCAGTTCGGAGGGGAGGGGGGTGGTGAATATGTGGACCACACAGTATTTTTAGGGCATTGGAATTGTTCCGTATGATACTATAATGACATGTATATATGACACTATACATTTGTCAAAGTTTATACAGCTGTACAGCACAAAGCATAAACCATAATATAAACTATAGACCTTGGTTAATAGCAATGCTTCAATATTGGTTCATCAATTGTAACAAATGTACCACATTAATGCCAGATATTAATAATAGGGGAAAATGTGTGTGGGGGGATATATGGGAATCCCCTATACTTTTGATTTAACTTCTCTAAAAATAGTTTATTATTACAAAAAATATATGTACTTCAAATAATTTTATTGTGAAAATAAAATGACAACTTATGCAATTGGAAACCACATATCCAATAAAGGATTAATATCCAGAATATATAAATAAACCCTTCAACCTAACAGCAAAGACAAACAACTTAAAAAATGGACAAAAACTTGAACAGACATCTTCCAAAGACAATATATAAAATGCCAGAAAGCACATGAAAATATGGACAACATCATTAGCCATCAAGAAAATGAAAATTAAAACAACACTGAAATACCATTCCAAACCCATTAGAAAGGCTGTTATTAATAAAATGGAAAATAACAAGTGTTGTAAAGGATGTAGAGTGGTGAAAGCAGTCTTTCAGTGCTGGTGACAATTAAAATGGGACAGTCACTGTGGAAGACAGTTTGGTAGTTCCTTAACTAAGTATAGAACTATTATATGACCTGTCAATTGCACTACTTCAAAAGAACTGAAGTAACATTTATAGTGGCATTATTCACAATAGCTAAAAGAAGGAAGCAGACCAAGAGTCCATCAACCAATGAATGGATAAAAAATATGTGCTGTATATATATATATATATATATATATATATATATATATATATATATATATATATAATTAAATATAATTCAGCCATAAAAAGAGTGAACTACTGATACATGTACCAACATGGATGAAACCTGAAAACATCATGGTAAGTGAAATATGCCACACACAAAAGGACAAAGATTGTATTTTCTCATTGACTTTAAACAATTTGAATAAGCAAACTCAGAGTCAGAATATAGAATATAGGTTACCAGGGTATGGGATAAGAATAGGGAATGGGAAGTTAAGACTTAACATGTACAGGATTCCTATTTGGAATGATGGAAATGTTTTGGTAATAGATGGTGATGATAAAAGCACAATATTGTAAATGCAATTAACACCAGTGAAATATATGACTGAATATGATTAAAAGTGAAAATGTTCAATTGATTATATGGTAACATAATTTAAAAATTTTAAAAATTCATGGAACAATACTATAAAAACAGTGTACCCTAAATTAAACCATGGACTTTCTTAATATTACAATTATAAAAATGTACTATCATCAATTGTAATAAATGTTCCACACCAATGCAAGGTGGTGGGGTGGTGTGGCTTATGGGAGTCCTGTATATTTTAGTCGTGATTGTTCTGTAAACCCTTAACTTCTGTAATATAGAAAAAAAGTGGATAGAAGTCTCTTAAGGGACTTTTTTCAAGTCAAATAGGGCCTAGAAAATAGATCTGATAAATTGATTCAAAATCTTGTGAAGAAAATCTTGACATCAATGTGGTTTGAAGTGTTCAAATAAAGTAATTCAACTCACTCATTGACACATTCACTTGTTCCCTCAAAATAAATTTATTGAGAATTCCTACCCTCCAAAGATCAGAGTCCAGTGATGGCAAGAAAAACCTCTACTAGCTGTGCTCCAAAAGTGATGTTAAAATCACCATACCCATAAACACTGAAAAAAAAAGTGAAGGGGATAGAGCTGAGGTAGAGGTAAAAGACAGCTGGAAAAGGCTTAAGGGAGGAGGTAGTTTGAAACTGGGCCTAAGTGGATATAACTTTACATGCAGGAGGGAAAGAGTCTAACAACCTGTTGTGGACCAGGTGTGACGGTGTGTATATGTATAGGAGCTACAGAATCTAATGCTGCTCCTCTTCCATTAATGAGCAAGTAGTCATTTAAGGCATTTTTGATGATCCATAGTAAGTTAGCCGTGTGTAGGCTTTTCAGGACACAAAGAAGAATAAGAAGATGTTTCTGTTTTTAAAATTTTCAGAGAATAGTTGCAGTGTGATTATAGGCTAGTGAACAGATAAATTATGATACAACCAGGTATACCGATAAAAGTGGCCAAAATACAGTGGGAGTACAAACTCTGCCTAGATGTAATATTCAAGCAAGGCTAAAATTGATGAAGAGAAGTTTGGCAGGTGAAGGAAAACATTCAAGGGTGAGGGACCAGCATGAGGAAAGTCCTAGAATTTTGCTTTTTTAGTCATAACTTGATATGAATACAATAACTAGATGTGAATACAATCATATTCAGTTATATATTTCACTGTGAGCTAGATTCTAACATTGAAGGCTCTAATTGATTGGAAATTATGCCCATTCCTCCTATCTTTGGTTGCCTTCTTTTGCCCAAGTTGGAAAGTGGTAGTCCATCAGATAGGTTTATGCTCAGCATCTTCATCTTTTAGCAAAATTGTATTCCATCATCAAGCTACAGTTTTCTACTAATTAAGACAATCGTGACTTTAACATAGTACATCCTATGTCATATACTCCACCCATTTATATCAGTCCTGACCTTTGTTTTTGCCTCTTTTCTTTGAGCTGTCAGCATGCATCTCAGTGTGTGTGTGTGTGTGTGTGTTTTGTGGGGGGGGGGGGGGAGAGTCAGGGGTGTCTGCAATTCTGCTTTATGCATTTTTATACTTCAAAAATACTTCCTACTATAGAAATTATAAACATATACAAAAGTAGATAGAATGGTATAATGAACTCATATGTTCATCACCAAATTTCAACAATTACTAAGTCATAAGTAAATTTTTATCTATATTCCCATCTCATCACTCCTTTCATCATTTTGAAGTAAATACCAGACATCCTATGATTTCATCTGAAAATATTTCAGTACATATCTCTAAAAGATAGGGATGTTTTAATGTAACCATGATGCCATTGCCACTCCTTGTAAAACTGCAATAATTCCTTAACATCAAATATTCAGTCAATAGTCACATTTCCCTAATTCATAGATAGGCAGGTGAAGGTAGAGAGATGGAGGGAGAGTGGGAGGGAGGGAGAGAGAAAGAGAGAGGAAAAGAGATAGAAGGGAACACTGTTTCTCTGAATCAAGTTACAAATAATTTCCATTTTCATTGTGATTGATTAATTTTATTTCTTAAGTCTCTTTTGATCATTAGCAGGGGTCAGCAAACTATAGCCCATGGGACAAAGCTAGCTCACAGCCTGTTTTTGTAGATTAAGTTTTATTGGAACACAGTCACTCTCATTTGTTTACATGCTTATGTCTATAGCTGTTTTTACACTGTAACTGCAGAGCTTAGTTGCGGCCAAGACCTTATTGGCCTGCAAAGCTGAAAATACTTAATAGGTGGCCCTGGTAAAAATATTTTGCTGTTTCCTGATCTACAGATTTCCCTTGAGTTGTTTTCATCTCAAGGGAAGCGCAAAATCACTCAGTTTAAGTGTGATATGTGATTTGAGTACTTAGTCTCAAACAAAATGGCATTCTAAACTCCAAACAGAACTGAACTCTGTGGAGACAGAGAGATGAGAAACTGATATAAGAAAAACTGGAAGTAGCTTAACTAGGGCTTCAGAGGAATGTAAGTCACTTGCCAAGGTTACTACCTCAGGTCCCTACCTTTCTACATGCTTGGCTTTTCCACTGTGCTCAGAGGTGATCAAATCTGGGAGACTAGCTCATACTCTCTAGCTCTACTTCTTGTCAGCATAATAATCTACAACAGCATTGATGAAATCAATATTGGGTCATAGTGTATTTTCTAGCACTCCTATAAACACTTTCATTTATTATTTCATTTTATTCTCACAGTAATATGAAGAAACAACTATTATTAACTCCACTTTAAAAATGTGATATTAAAGCATAGAGAAGCTAGTGCAAGTCCCAGAGTGACCAAAAAATTCATGAACCTTGTCATTGAATTCCTTCCCTTATTAGAAAATCCACATGGAGAGCCAGTTATTTTAATCAGAATGGAACAAAAATAATGCAATTTAGATTTTTTTAAAATTGGTGTAGTACATCAAGTTATAATAGTATTATCTGCACTCCATTCTACCAGAGATATAAATGTGCCAACCAGAGAACCATGTTGGTACATCAAAGAACCCTCTAGCCTGGATTATGAGAAGATACACTGACATCATGTCCTTGATTCTTGACTTTCTTTTATGAACCTTGCAAACTACTCTCCTTTTCCTTCAGATGCATTTAAAAATGATTAGGCTTCAGCTTTCATTATCTAGTCCCGTTTCTGCAAGCTTTTGCCCAAGTTATTTTGCCTAAACTCAGGTATTTCTAGGTTTTCTTAATTTTTCATTTTATAAAATCACTTTGGAACTTTTCCAGATGACTAATCTCTTCTAGTCTGTGTTGCTTCTTACTAGTTTCACTCTCCAGGGGTTAACTAATTTCCATATTATTGGGGGCATTTTACATTACCTCTACCTACTCACCAAACTTTTGCAATCAACTCTATAAGAAGGACTTTTAAAGCTAGTTTTTTTCATTTCTGAGTCCATATTAGTGTAAAACAGCATAATCAAAGTTAATCTTATAATTATCAACTCTGGAGAAAGTGCAAGAGTTTTTTTTAACAAATCAATTTTATTGATAGATATTAATAAGGATAAACCCATCCAAAGTGTACAATCAATGGTATTCGATGTAATCATGTATTTGTGCATTTATCACCGCAATCATTCCCAGAGCACTTCCATTATTCCAATAATAATGGCAAACAAAAACCAAATAAACAAAGAAGACTCATCACCTCTCACTTGCTCTATGCTTCCCCTGAAGTACATAACTGCTATTCTTTTTCCTTCTGTCTAGTATATTTGTATTTATATTTTTTAAAAACATTCATTTATGCACTGTCATCCATATTCATGTTTTACATGAGGTTTTACTATCTAACAGAGTCCCATGTTACAGTTTTTAGCTTTTCTTTAGTAATATACATGACCTTAGACTTTCCCTTTCAACTACATACAATATCACTGCTGGTTACAAACACCATGATATGCTTTAACTATTTCTATTCATTTCCAAAGATTTACAGTCTTTTCACTAATTTGCACAGATTAACCCTCAGCTTTCCATTCTTTACCCTTCTTCTGTTTTCTGGTGACCTATATTCTAACTATTAACTCCACAAGTTTATACAATAAAGTTAATTCATAATATTACAATTATACAGAATTTGTCCTTTTGTGTCTGGCTTGCTTCACTCAACAAAAGTCCTCCAGTTTCATCCATATTTCATATGCCTCACAACTTAATTTTTCTTACTGCTGCATAATATTCTATCCTGTATATATGTTACAATTTGTTATCCATTCATCAGTTGATGTGACCTGGATTGTTTCCAACTTTTGGCAATTGTGAATAATGCCACTCTGAATTTCAGTGTGCAGATGTCCATGTCTCTGCTCTTAGTGCTAGAGTTGTTTTAAAAGTTCGTAGATACTTTTTCAGTGCCATTTTCCAAGACAGGACTGTATAGGGACACAGAACAATGAATTGTATTGCTAGTGTTGGTATGCTGCCTAAGAAAATATTTCAGCCTCCATGCTTATCAGGTCTACCCTTTCTTCGACATATGTAGCTGAGAGTGAAAGAAACACTGAACTGTGTTTGACATCAAATGGATATCCAGACAGACATAAGTGGTACTCCACAAACATTGCTGCTTTCCCATTTTACCTCTCCCTGAGCATGAAATGGGAATATGTGAGGGGAATTTGAAGGATGGTATGAGAGGTTGAATTATGTACCACAGAAAACCACATGTTATTAAACCCCTTCTTGTGGATGTGAAGTCCTTTGGAAGATGTTATTTTTAGATAAGGTGTGGTCAACTGAACCAGGATGGTTGTTCCTCTTATTACTGGAGGCTTTATAAAGACAGCAAGTCACAGGGAAGAGCCAGAACCAGATGTTTAGTTTCCTAGGCTGCTGAAATACAATATACCAGATGTGGTTGGCTTTTACAATGGGGATTTATTAACTTACAAGCTTACACTTCCAAGGTCCTGTAAATGTCCAAATTAAGACTTCATCAGATGATGATTTCTCCCTGAAGACCAGCTGCCAGCTATTCTGGACTCCTCATCACATGAAAATGTACACAGCAGCATCTGCTGATCTTTCCTTTCTCTTCCAGGTTTCATTGCTTACAGCTTTTGACTTCAGTGGCTTTCTCTCTCCTGGGTTCAGATGATTTTAGCTTATTGCTTTCAACCCTCTCCTTACCTTCATCTGAATTTCATTTTCTTATAAGGATCCCCGGAAGATGATTAAGACCCACCCTGGGTCATGCCTGACTGAAGTAACCGAATCAAAATACCTTTGACTGACGTAACCTAATCAAAAGATCAGACCTAAAATAGGTTCACACCCACAGAAATGGATTAACTCTAAGAACATGATTTTCTGGGGTCTACCCACCTTCAAACTGTCATACCAGAAGTCTTTGGAAACTGGAAGAGCAAGGAGAGGATGCTGCCATATGTCAAGAAAGGCAAAGAACACAAGGTTTGTCAGAATGTCAGAATGCAGGAGGAAGCAAGTCTTCAAGCCTCTGAAATTGTGAGCCAATAAATTCCTGTGTTTAAGCCAATCCAATGTGTGGTATTTGTCATAGCAGACAGAAAACTAAGACAGATGGGTTTAGGAATTCAGCCTCATGGTTGATTTAGGGCAAAAATCAACCAGTGAAAAATTAACAATGGTGGGTATTGCCAAGAAACATTTAGGAAGACTTAAGTTATATGCTGTCATGTTCAGAAAAGTTGTACTTCTCCCACTTCAGTTGCTACCCTTGGATCTAGTGCTCTGCTGTCTTTTGAGAGTGATGTCTGGGTCATCATGGAAAAGGGTTGTGTTTCATATTAAGTCTATATGGGGCAGAGAGAAATGATTAGTCAAGGAAGCAAGATGTGTGTGAAACTTAGCAGGACATAGGAGTGAGAGGTGTTTGACCATGAGAATATAAGGCCCCTAAGTTCACAGAGATCTAAGACAATATCAGTGGAACTTCCCATATGTGATGATAGGATGGATTCTTAGCCAATCTTATATGGATTGAAAAGTTGATACTGTATTAATGAACAGTAAATCATGAAATTTAGGCAGTGGGGTTTACCAAGGTAAGAGGAAGTAATTTTCATTGGCATGTTAGAAGGAATAATGTATTCTGGCCCCATATGGATCTTTTCTTGATACCTGACTGTGCCCTTCATTTTTTTCTTCACCCCTTTATTTGTGTTCTGAGATGGGCTGATTCTTTTAATGGTATTCTATCTACGATTTAAAGAAATGTCTTAACCTTTGCATCTTCAAATGTTAAAAGTTCTCTCCAACTAGAATTATTTTGTATTGTTTTGCTTGGTGGCTTGGACCCTTCAATAATTCTGCAAAATGTTGGTTGTCTATATTAGCTAATATGCTACGGATATTTCCTTTGTTTTACTTTTTCCTAAAGAGCCCTAGCAATCTTTGCCATGCCTTCTTAACTGGTTTTCTGGCTTGCTGCAAAAAAACCTTTCCTTTATTAATTGGAGTGCAAAGTAAAGATGAATCATTCCCTTGTTCCTTCAGATCCATCCCATAGAATAGAAATGTGGATACTATGATACTTTCTGTTCTAAACCTTAAGTGGCATTCTTCCATCAAGTGTGAGTCGTTTATAATTTCATTCTGAATTTGGAGTGTTTATTTACACTTGGCTACTGGGTATTTGGGTCTTTTGAGAACTGCTTTGTATGTGAAGAAAAAGTTGATCAGAGTTTTTAGTTACTTCTAAAATATTCTTACCAATGTATTGTATACCTTACCTGTCAGATACTATAATAAAATTGCTATTTTCACAGTAGCCAGTAATGACCACTTTCTTTTAGTGAGACCCTATTTTTAGTCACTTACAAAAAGCAATGTATAAGGTGAATGGGATGTGTGTCTTTTGTGGGTTTGAGTCCAACTTCTCTGAAGTCACAGCTACATGAATGAAAGGTTTAGGTTTTCTGAGGAGCAGGATGATGGAGCCAGGCTCTGAGGAGGTTTCTATATTGTGATTTTTATCAGTGGAGAGCTGGGGGGAAAATATTGGTGCCTGTTGCCTTAAGGGCCAGCATTGCTTGTGACCTTCCTTGAATTGCTTTGCATTTTATAGCAACATTGCTGAGCAGGAGGAAGGCATGGATTGGAGAAGAATATTCTTGGCAACTATTGTGCGTCAGCCTAAATAACCATCATAATGCATAAGAGTGAAAAAACACAAAGCTGCCTAATTGTAAGACTTGAGTTGAAAGAGAAAGCTGGTGGCATCAAATGGGGCCTCTGGCTTTGGGTTTTTGAGAAGGTTTTGTGTGGGAAGCACTGATTGGAATGATTATGGGTCCAGAATCCAAGCTGCCAGCTGTAGCTGTGGATGCGCTGTGCTTCCACCATCTTACCTGGGCTCTCAGAGAGGGGACCAAATGGACATTGGGGACTGAGAAATTCATTCAGACTTGTAGACTTTGAAGCAGAATAGGAAAATATTTAGGCCAACATAACAGTGCCTAAAACACTGCCCACTCTGTGGCTCCCTTGGATCTTGCTGTTTCACCTCTCCATGTTGCATAGTGCTAAAGAGAATGACGAACAGTTTAGGTGCCTCTGTAAATAAAAAAGCTAGGTCTGATCACTGCCAAATGTATGTAGCAAGCCAGTTCTCCTTCATTCTCTCCCCCTTTCCCACTTGGCAATGCTTCAGCCTCTGCCAAGCTGACATCTAGGAATTATATCTAAGCTAAACCAGAAAATCCTGTGACCAGAAATGAAGGAAGCAAACAGAGTAGGAATAGTTTTCATATAGCCTTCCTCGCCCAAGCAGTAGGCTTGAAATTAATTGAAAATTATGACAAAATTATTTCAAAAGGTGAGCCCACATATATGATTCACTCTAAGCATAGAATTGCCAGACTATTTTAAGAAACACAATGTGCACAAAGCCCCTGACTTCTTTTCTCTTTTCAAACAGAATTCATGTTTCTGAAACATTGCTTCTTGAGTATGCACTCAGAGATATTTACATTTTCTGGGGTGGATGCATAGGAAATGAGCACATGATGTAGGAAAAGGAAGCTGGAATTTGTAGAAACAAGTGTGGGGTAGGGGCAGGACATAGGAACCAAGCTTCACATATAAGGGCCATAGGTCATAAAGAGGAAGATAAAATAAGAAAACAAACCAACAAAGACCAGACTAGGCCTCAGTCAAAGAATCTTCTTTGCAATTGAATAAACTGCTTAGGAGTCTGACCTTCTCCCTTTCTCCCTTTCTCCCTTTCCTCTCTCGCAGGGCAGCAGGAAGGCTGTGTGAGGCATCCCATAGGAGATTCAAAAGGGTCCCTGGTGAACCAACTTACCACAGAAAATGATTCTTAATTTCTTGAGAGAGAGCACCGACACCTTGCCAGGAATCCTAAATATGCTATTGGAAGTCTGCAAAACACATCCTACTGTACCTCTCCCTTAGGTGTGCTACAGGGGGGCTAGTTAATTTTCTGACTCCACCTTCCCCCAGACCAAGTTTCCTATCTCAGAGTGTTTAGTTAAATCAGGCTCTCTCAGCAGATTTTCCTCTCCTCTTTTCCTAGGCTCTCCCTAAGCCAGCTGGTATATTCCTCCAAGCTCATAAAAAGGGGGGGGGGGGGCAGAAAATTGAACCTGTACTTTTTGGGCCCCTCTGCACCTCCCACCAAAACTCTTCCACTCCTGGAATTAGTCCAAGACCAGAGGGCTAGGGGAATGCTGGATTTTGGGGAGTGATAGGTTCGGGAAACAGAGGCCTGGGAGAATGTGGACTCGGGATATGTAGGTCTGTGGAATGTGGGTTACAAGAATTCAAGGAACACAAACTTGGGGATTGCACATTTGGGGAACATGGGGCTTGGGAACATTGCCATGTGACTGGCAGTTTTCAGGGAACACTGTGGCCCTCAGCCCTATGGGGAAGGGTTTTGCCTTCCCACAGCTTCTGACTTCAGTGTTAGAAGCCCACAGTTTTACCTTGAGCAAACACTACTTTTGTTGCTGTCTTTCCAGATTGACGTCCAGATACCTCCTGCTTTGTAGGTTCCCGAAACAGCCCACTCTGGCAGAATTCTGTTCCCACTCAGCCGGTTCTTTGTAGGAGAGATGACAAGAGTGTACTCACTTGGACACCATCTTGTCCCGCCTCCCTAGAGGAGGTCTTCATCCTTCCAGTTTCCTAGTATTTCTTCCACATCTCCACCCCAAATCTTCCCCTCATCCTATGTGACTTCTAGTTCCATGTGGCTGATGTGTACAACATTCTGATTTCATAATTTCTTGGTTTATTTGACTCTTATAAGTTTCAATTCAACTCTACCTTAGTTATAGATAATTATATTAAAAGTGGATTCAACTTTTTAGTCTCTTTAATGTTCATTTTTATATATTAAACTCCAAAATCCCATTTTCTAACCACAGTCATGGTGAAAATCCTTTATTTCCACTATATTATCTTTGTTCTCATTTTACCTTTAAGTTCTCCATTTCTCTATAGCCCCCTCTTATTTTCAGGGATTGAACGAGGAATCAAATATTCCAGTGTAAACACATTAATCCTGAGAGATTCTTGATAGATGTCCAAGTGTAGATATACATAGTTCAGAGCTCATGGGTTAAATCTGGGATGGAAAATTTATTTGGGACTATCCAGCATAGAACATTTTGAGACCTCAGTCTGTATGAGACCATATGGGGAGAAGGTGTAGATAGAGAAGAGGGGCTTAGAAGGAATTCTGAACTATGTCAACATTTAAAGTCAGCTGGGAGAGATGCCAGCAAGGGATTCTGAGAAGCGACTAATGGGGTGGGAAGAAAACTGGGAGGGTGTGTGTGGTACTATGAAATCAAAAGAAGAGAGGATTCAGGAAGGAGAGTGTTGTCTAATTGTGTGGAATATTGTCTGTGACAGAATAGGGGGCCACATCGAAGTCATTGATGAAAATTATTTTGGTAGAGTGTAAAGTTAGAAACCAAATTGGAGTGAGCAAAATAGCAATTAAACAGTGAGAAAGTTAGGCTATAAAGGAGAACAGAATAACTATAAGAGTTGAGAGATGGTAGATTGGGTTTTTTTTTTTGTTTGGTTTGTTTTCCTTTTCTTTATTTTTAAAGATGGAGGATACTAAGTATGTTTTAATATGAGTACATTTGGATATTCATATGAGAATGTGAATAATCTACTAGTGAATGGAAAATTTATCATGCAGAAGAAAGAGGATAAATAAGGAGCAAAGTCCCTGGGAAATTAAGTGTGGATGGAATTCAGTACAAAGGTAGAGAGGTTTTGCTTTGGTGGGAGGAGGAAGGTTTTTACTCTGAATTAGGAGGGAAGAAATGCAAGTTGATGTTTTTAATTTGTTACCAGGTGTATAAAAGAGTTTTCTCTAATGGTTCTGTGTAGATTGAATTATATACCCCAATTTTGACATGTTCTTTGTTTTAATATTCATTTCTGTGTGTTAGCCCATTGTAAACATAATCTTTTGAAGTTGTTATTTTCAGTAAAGCTGTGACCAAACTGAATGAGATTGGGTCTTAATCTGGATTTTTGGAGTCCATTATAAGCAGAAGAAATTCATACATGGTCATAGAAAACCACTCTGAGGAGCTAGAAGCCAGAAGTCAATGAAACCTGGAAGAGTCAGAGAGAGGAGAGGACATCACCATGTGAAGTGAGGCAGAGATCCAATCCAAAGGAACCCCAAGGATTGCAGCAATCAGTACCAGATGCTGCCAACCCTAGGAGGAAACAAGCATTCCAGCTACTGTAACTGTGAGACAATAAGTTCCCATTGTTTAAGTTAACCCATTATAGGGTATTTGTCACAGAAGCCTCGGAAACTAATACAGGCTCATCTTATTAATAAAGTATAGTGCAGGTCATCAACTTATTCTGAGGAGAGGAGTGGATATGGAAGGTTTGAGGAAAATAAAGAAATTATAAAATAATGTATTTAAATAGTGGGAAATCAAGTTTATTGAAGAAAGGTAATAGAACTTCGGCATGATCAGGACTCAAATGAGGTTTGTGGTTATGAATGTAAAATGTATCAGCCAGGCTAGTTCGATTTTTTGTTTGTTTGTTGTTGTTGTGTTTGTTTGTTTGTTTTCCCAGCACCATTCAGCTGCTCCTTTATAGCCATAGGAAAGGGAAATAGGGGATGGTGTTGTGTGAAGCAAATATGATAAAGAGAAAGGGAGTTAAGAGAGATTATACTGGTGACCCATTGATAGCTGGAAAATATGCTTATAAATAATTTCTTTTCTTAAGCAGCTCTGAAAATTCAAATACATTCCCCAGATCTAATTGAACTAGTTTTCTGTTAACCTTATCTTAGGAGCTTACTCTTGTTCTTAGTTCCTAGAAGGACAATAAACAGACCTTCCCAGTTCTATTTCCAGGAAAGATAACGCCTCAACAAAGCCCATTGCCAGGAGAACCTCATAGCCCAGGAAATCTGTAACTTCCCTGGGATAAAAGCCAGGACACCAAACAGGAGTTTTGCATACAGGAACCAACACAGGATTAAAGAAACTTGTCCACAGCCCCTCAGGAGAACCTGACCATCTCCCACAGGGCAGGAATGCATCACACAGTCATCACTTGAACTCCTATTCTCCCTATAAAAACTCTAGCCCCCTTCTCACTTGGAATTGTTTTTTACCCCAGTTCCTTGCTTGTGCACTTGCAATAAATCACCTTCTTACTGAGAAAAAATGTTTCTCCTTTGTAGCACAAGATCATGCAGGCCCTTCTGTTACTGGGTGTTATCTAGGTTCTTGGCTATGCTGCAGAAATGAATTTCAAGAGCACACCGGGTAAGTTAGGTCAGTAATTTATTCAGGTAGGGAGGGAAGAGAAATGGGAGAAAATAACAGAGCAGAGGTCCCAGGCAGAGAGGAAGGGGGTGAAAAGGGATAAGGAAGGCTGATTTACAGATTACAATTCCCCATTGTACAGTATAAATCCCCAGATTTACTTGCATGGCAGAGGAATAATGGTGAGAGCAGCGCACAGAGGGCAGGAACGGGTCCAGAGGCAAGAGAGCAGGGTGAGAGCGTGCTCAGACCTCTTGGTTTGCTTTATAAACTATTAATTATTCCACTCCATTGCTAATGGCAGGGGAGGGGTTACAGATGTTTGCTGTTTTTATTGATTACCCCACCCAACAATCTCCTAGTGAGTGCCTAATGATAAAGTCCCTAGGAACATCCAGGGCTTTTCCTTGCTGCCAGAAGAAGTCTTTATTCTGGATAGCAGAGTCTTAGGGGTGGGGGTCTTCCAGCAGCCATCTTGGGGGTTACTGGACTCTCTGCCAGGTTCCAGATCCATCCATTAATTCCCTATCTTAATAGCCTGCTTCACTTCTATTGAAAATAGCTGTGTTTATGGTATCACCATGGGATTTAAGACATTACCAGCAGAGTCAAATTTAAAACTCAGCTCATCCTCTTCCCAGTCTAGTGTGTTCTCTTTGCAGTTTTAGCTTAGCACTGTCTTTTTACTGTTTTTTACATTTCTTTCATCACTTTCAGACTTATTACTCAACACAGCAAATTCCTCAAGGAAAGATACCACATCTTATTCTACTATTGTTTCATCCTAAGAATAGACTTAGTGTTAGTGCTCAATAGAATTTACTGAATCAGTAAAATTAGGGGTGAGGATGGGAGCAGAACTCTTTCAGAAGTTTTATGTCAGAAACTTATTCCAAGAAATATTTGTTTAGTGTGGGTATTTACAGATACAGTACAGTAATTTTAGTGGGATTTTAATTTAGGCTTCATGTAGGATTCCCAATCCATCTGTTAATTGCACTGATTATATCCTTTGGCTGATTACACTGGAAATTGCTATCCATGTCTCAGGTCAGGCAATGAAAAAGTTGTGGGTTGAGTTGTGAGGGAGAATAAATGGGTGTGAACTGAAGTTACAAACAACTGAATATATAAAGGCAAGTGATATTTGAAGAGACTGTGCTGATGAGTTAGCATGCTGAGCAGTTAGCCTGCAACAAAATCTAACTCTGTTAGGCAGATAGAAAAGAAGACTAAATTGCTGATTTATTATGGTATACCACACTGTTTCTTGAAATAAAGTTACCAACTCTCAAATTTTGATCTAGCTAAGGAACACACCTTTCAGTCCACCCATGAAAAATGTTCCCCACTGTAATATTTGGTCTCAACACATTGTTTAAATTCCCAAAGTGAATCACTGAATTTACTAATCTGAATTCCTTGAATGTCTACTGGACTCCTCTACGTCCTTGGAAGCAGTATCATAGAAAGATACGGGGTTTAGAGTGAGTCAGATTTAAGTTTAAGTTTTGGTTACATCTTAGGAATCTTAGAGAAATTACTTAAGCTCTCTATGCCTCATTCTGCTTCTCATAATTGAGAGAATAATAATTACTATGTGTAACAGAAACAATAATAACAATTATGTGACAACTAAATGGAGTGATTCATATAAAACATTTTAAAAGATGTGGTTATTTGTCCTATCATACATTTGAGCAGAGTATAATATTGATGATTGTTATTGTAATTTGAAATGTGGCATTACAGTTCTCTAGGAAGGAGGAAATTGGACGGAGGGGTGAGGAACCATGGTCAAACCGAGCTTTCTTTTAGGTTTGGTGTCTTCTCTCAAATACAATTGCCCTGCTTAAGGTTAGTAAGTGGAAGAATGATAAAGGAGTGCATAAAGTGTTGAAGCAAATTTCTATTTGGCTAAGAAAATATACTGAGAGACTATACCAGTCTGCACTTATATCTGCTTTGGGCCCTGTTCTATTTTGTGTTTTTAACAGTCACATGGATGACAACAGAGAGGGTCTGCTTATCAAATTTGCAAAAGTCTGTTTTGTGAGGGTTTGTTTTAAATAATAAAATAAGGCTTCACTTTATGGAATATGAATGGGTTCAAGTGTTTATGAGGTGTTGTTTTGGTGGAGACTCACACAATAAACCAAAGAATACTGTGCCAGCTGGGCCCTGAACCTCAGCACAGTTACAGCTCCTACTCTCTGGTTTATTGGACTTACCCATGTCAGCTAACAAGGAGGTGAAGATGGTCAACCACCATACCAGGGAATCAAAAGTGCCTTCCACTGCAAGCAGAAGAAATGCATCCATCATCCATGTGGAATCTAAGCCCCCCTCTTGATATAGAGGTGGGGTGGACATTACCATCCCAACATCTACAGAATGGAGGAATAAAACATGGATTAGAGTGGACTTCCTGGGATTCTACTATAGAACTATTGTGACTAGTAATAGAAGAAATTGTAGCATTGAGGTGGAGAAAGTGGCCACGGCAGTTGCTGAGGGCTGGGAGAGGGAAGAAGTGATGTGACATGGGGGCATTTTTGGGACTTGGAGTTGTCCTGAATGATATTGCAGGGTCAGATGCTGGACATTATATATCCTGCCATAACACACTGAAAGCCCTGGGGGAGAGTGTGAACTACAGTGTAAACTATTATCCATGCGGTGCAACAGTGCTCCAAAATGTGTTCGCCAAGTGTAATGAATGTGCCACAGTGACGGGGGAGGTTGTTGGTGTGGGAGGAGTAGGGTGGAGTGGTGTGGGGTATATGGGAACCTCTTATGTTTTTTTTTAATGTAAGATTTTTTGTGATGTATGTATCATTAAAAAAAATGCAATTTACAAAAATGATGGGGGGTGGGGAGTGGATTAAATGGGAACCTCTTAGGTTTTTTTAATGTAATGTTCTGTGTGATCTATTAACTCTAATAAAAACAAATGTGTTAAAAAGAAAAAAGAATACTGAATTCCCATCCTTGGAAGTCCTGCTACATTCTCTAATAGAGTGGCAAGTACCACTAGAGTACAGGGGCAGTACTAGCAAAGTGGGACACACCAACACACATGATTCTTCTACCCTTTTTATATGAACCTATATATACTTAGCACTATACACATTAAATTTGTGTCCCAGATATTTAAAACTTCTGTTCATATGCCAGTTGAACCCTGAATCTCAGCAGAGTTGCAGCTAATGCCTACTTTCCAGTTCATCTTACTCATCCGAGACAGCTAACAAAAGGATGATGATGGACAATGCCCATCCCAAAAAACAGAGTATCTACAACTGCAAGTAAGACAGTTCCATCCAATTGCCCCATGAAATCTGTCTCTTCTCATTCAGAAGCAGAGTGGGCACCACCATCAAAAACCCTCAATATTGAGGAATAAGCAAACATAAGGGGGGTCACCAGAGTTCTGAGGGGAAGGAGAGGGAAAAATAGTTCTAACATGGGGCATTTTGGGGACATTGAAATTTTTCTGCATGATATTGCAATGACAGATACAGGCCATTAGACATTTTGTCAAAATCTATAAAACTGTGTGGTGCAAAACTGTAAACCATAATGTAAACTATAGAATATGATAGTAGAAATGCTTCAATATGTGTTCTCGATTGTAACAAACGTAGCACACTAATTATTAATGGGGGCAAATGTGGAAGGGGGAAGAGTGGGATATATGGGAATCCCACATGTTTTCAATGTAACATTTATGCAATCTAAAGTTTCTTTAAAAATAAAAAAATGTAGATTATATAAAAAAATAAGGCTTCAAAAGATGATCAGCTTAAACAGTGGACTGAAACTAACAGACTTAAAATCAATGGGAATAAATATGAAGTTCCACACTTAATTAAAACATACAGTGTACAAAACAAGTTTGGGGAAATATAATTAATGACAGTGTATAAAAAAAGGCATTGCTGGTAAATTTGTGACAAAAAGGAGAGTAATTTTACATGGAATTAAAATGCATATAATCTACAGTTTGTGGGAGGTAAAAATCCAAATTTACTCTGCACTGATTAGATTGCATCTGAAGTCTTGTGTTTAGTAGGCACTGATTTTAAAAGAGCCATTGGCAAACTAGAAGGTAATCTGAATGGAAAAATAAAACAGTACTACAGGGAGCAGATGTGGCTCAAGCGGCTGAGCACCTGCTTCCACAAGGGAGGTCCCGGGTTCGATTCCCAGTGCCTCCTAGAAAACAAACAAACAAAAACAAATGAACAAAAAAACCCAAAACTGCACCACAATGAGATGATTAATCTGGTAAAGGAAGGAATATTTCATGGGGACACAATAGCCTTTAAAAGACTCCCATGTGGATGTGAAAATGGATTTATTCTCCAAAGGCAAACACTTTCTCATAAATTACGCTTAAATTTTGGCTCACATTTTAAGGAAGAATTTTCCAACAATTAAAGATGTTCAAGATTTAAAGCTATTTTGTGAGAACAGAACCGGGAAGACAGGTTGGTAGGAAATGATGTAAAAGGCACGCTAGAATTCAGTGAGGGTTTGTAGGTATTTGATCTCTATGGTCACTTCTAGCCCTATGATTCCATATGATTCCCATGGCTTTGGGAAGTTCAATCTTTACAGTGAGAGTGTGTTTGTTGTTGGCCATCCAGGCTGCTGAATCACACACATAAGCTCTGTTTGATTAGCTCATGTCTGATGGACAGGTGTTGTCTTGAAGCTGGCTCAGCTTTCTTTGTTTTAGTGACTTTGAAGCACAGGGACTAATCCCCTCTGGAGATATTTGCTTGTTTTTGCTGTCAGAGTAGTCATGCTTTTCTGTCATATCTCTTGGCTTGTTTTTCAAAAGTTTAGCTTCACAGAAAAATAGGCTTCAGGAATCCTTGGTGATTCATTGAATCTGGGTGGCTCCTCCATCAACCCCTAAACATCACTGATGGCTTCTTCATCCTGATTTGTATTTTGGCTTCTACAAAGAAGAATGAAAGACCAGTCAGGTTAAAACTTAAAAATAACTTGCAAAAATTATTTCTCAGAGTTCAAAACAGGCCAGAGCCACTTTCAATTTTTGTTTGTTTGTTCTAGATATCATCTATATGAAAATAGAAAGAAATATTGAGAAAAATGTTTTAACTGTTTGTATTTTAGAAATAAATGCTTTTTCCAGACATAAATACAGCAATTCTACAGTAACCCCATTTGGGGAAAACATCAGTTATATACATTGGAGGCTTTGTCACTAGGGTTGTGGCAGGTTGGACCTACCGGCCATTCTTTTACAGAATGCTTTTTAAAAATAAGTTTATCAATAGAGAGTGGACTTGGAAACATGTTTATAAAAATTGAGCTTTAATTTAAAAAGAATAACTTTACAAGATCTTAATACAAATAAAGTTATAAGAGTATGTGCCTGGTTTATGACCTAAGTATACTCTCTTTTTTTCTTTTGTTTGTTTGTTTGTTTTACCTTTTTTCAGCAAATTTTTATTGCGTTCTTTTTTTAAAAGATACATAGATCTCAGAAAATGTTACATTAAAAAATATGAGGTTCCCATATACCCCACTCCCCACACCACCCCCACTCCTCGCACATCAACAACCTCTTTCATCAGTGTGGCATCTTCATTGCATTTGGTGAATACCTTTTGGAGCACTGCTGCACTGCATGGATTATAGTTTACACTGTAGTTTACACTCTCCATCAGTACATTCAGTGGGTTATGGCAGGATATATGATATTCTGCATCTATCCCTGCAATATCCTTCAGGACAACTCCAAGTCCCAAAAATGCCGCCATATCACATCCCTTCTTCCATCTCCCTGTCCTCAGCAACTCTTGTGGCTAATGTTTCCACATCAGTGACACAAATTCTTCCCCTGCTAGAGTCATAATAGTTCTATAGCAGAATACCAGAAAGCCCACTCTAATCCAAATTTTATTTCTCTGTCCTGTGGACACTGGGATGGTGATGTCCACTCCACCTCTAAATTGAAAGGGGGCTTAGATCCCACATGGCTGATGAATGTGATTCTCCTGCTTTCAGTTGCAAACACTCTCCATTCCCTGGTGTGGTGTTTGACCATCATCATCTCCCTGTTAGCTGACCTGGGTAAGTCCAACGAACCAGAAAGTAGATGTTGTAACTCTGCTGAGGCTCAGGACACAGCTGGCACATGGACAACCCAGAGAGTCAAGTCTTCCGAGCATACACTAACCCCAGCGCCATCCACAGGTTCACTAAAAGTGACAGAAAAGGCATGCGTAGAGAGGTCACATCTGAGTCTATCGCTATCACACTCAGGAGCACAAATTCTAAAGTAGGGTCCACTGGCAAGGCACAAACTGCAGAGCCATCTGCCATGACCATAGAACATGGATGTCTCCGTAGCCCTCAGGGGCACCAGTACCTGGGGTTGTATCTACTTTGGCTGTCTCTAGGATCCTGCTGAAACATGCATGAATGAGATCCCTCTGATGACACCCTGACTCATTTTGAGGTCTCTTAGCCAAAAAAACTCATTTCTCTTTACTATTTCCCCCTTTTATTCAAGGTCTTTTTCTAGTTGCATCATCTACTGGTGATTGGTAGTAATCCCTCAGCACCAGGGAGGCTCATCCCCAGGGATCTAAAACTTTTTTGAAGACAAAATTAAAAATTAAAAATTAAAAAAAAAAGGATGTAGACACTGAGGTAGGAATGGAAGAGATTGCCTTGCTACAGTATATACAGGGTAACACCTATTACAGTGATGAAAGGCAAAATGTCAAAAACAAAGTTTTATGATATTTTTTATTTTTAATACCCCAATTTATTTTTTACTTCATTTTAGTTTTTCTAAATTATTAAGTATTCTAATTTCTAATCTTTAAACCTATCATTACTATCACATTTTCCTACTAATTGAATTTAGCAATATATTAGGCTTCATTTTTTAAGAAGTTTTGGATCACTGAGGGGTTCAACTACGGCAGGGGAGGGACACTGCTGAGGGGTGTCATTGATTGTGGGTTCAAAGGGAGTTCTCCAGGCCATGTATATAGGGTATATAAATATGTTCAGATATTTGTTGGGTATTGTTATAGTAGATAAGAGTTACACACAACAACTGAGAGACTGCTGAGTACCTACCCAGGGGAGCTCTGCTGCATTCCCCAGTGGAACAGCAACAATCCCCCAAGTGCATGGGCAAAGACCAGTGAAGAAGCATCGTCCAATGATGAGCTCTTAATACTGATGACTATGCTTATGAGCGTGTGTGCTTGAAATTTCAACTAGGTCTAGGGCTGCTAGGTGCCTAAGGGTTACATCCTGAGTGCCTCCATGTTGTTCAAATGTGGCCACTCTAAACCAAACTCAGCATGTAAATGCATTATCTTCCTCCTAACATGAGAGTATACTCTCTTAATGCCAACTGAAATGTGATAATTTAAATCAAATTTAAATTTCACTGAAAAGATAGGACTAGGTTATAGCCATTTTTCACTGCTGTTTCAGAATGCCAGAGGAAAAGGCCCTGCAGCATTTTGCTATTGCTATTCAAAATGTGATCCATGGACCAGCAACATCAACATCATGGGTGAACTTATTTGAAACTTAGAATCTCAGGCTCCACACCAGACTTATCATATCAAAACATGCACTTGAACAAGATCC
The DNA here is from genome assembly GCF_030445035.2 of Dasypus novemcinctus. Taxonomy (NCBI): domain Eukaryota; kingdom Metazoa; phylum Chordata; class Mammalia; order Cingulata; family Dasypodidae; genus Dasypus; species Dasypus novemcinctus. The sequence continues at coordinate 84,422,988 of NC_080676.1, forward strand.
CCCAGTGATTCGTGTATATGTTAACATTTTAGAAGGACTTCTCTAGAAAATATACACTCAAAAACTTGCAGTTATCTAAGACTAAAAGGCAGAGCTGGCCCTAAGTAGATGTCCGTCCTTTAATTCAGAAGGTCAGTCACACCAAAATTATTACCTGATACATGATACCTTGTATTTACAATAAATCCTGTATTTTTTAGGGTAAAGGACAGTGCTTCCCCAATCTTTCAACTTCTTTTTATTCCCAGGGATCATAATTTTATATATTCTGCATCAAGGACAAACATTTGATGCAAAGGTCCACAATTCCAGTGTCAAGAGCAATGTTTCTAAAAGCTCTTGATTCTACATGGAGCTATGTCCTGACTTGGAGGATATCCTTTCTCATTGGATTATTTTCTTTTGGATTTATTTTCTCACTTCTTTCCAATGCCTGCTGTGGTAATATACACATTGGGGTTTTCTGGTGGGAATAGATGTGTCCTTCTTTCCTTTATAGCAATAACTTAGAGAAAACAAAGAGGAAATCACATATGGACCAAGCATAGAACAATGGATATAATCCATACTTTTATCTGTGCAAAAGGGATCTTCATAGCTCATATAGGGTTCCAAGCCAATCCATCAGTGTTTTAAACCTTCTAGGCATTTAGAATTCGTTAGTAAGAGTAGTTTTCATACCTGGTTTATTCTCCATGTAGGTCCATATTGGTGACCTAGCATATGGTAAGAGATTGGAAAGATTTGGGAGCCTGGAACTTGGCAACAAAACAACTGACATCTCTGAACATTTGAATTCCATCTCTAAGAATTTGATTCTGGTTATATAATAAATATCCCTGCAAGGGAATAGTTATTATGTTAAGAAAATCTCAACACCTTGTGTTAGTGAATGATCTGAGAGCTGTTGTTAATAAGCTTAGGGAGTGAAGGAATGATGGAACCAAGCATCCAAGAGAGGAGAGTAACCAGGGAATTGAAGAAAGAACATTTTCACACAGTGTCATCTATAGCATTAAAGGATTACTCAGCGCAAAATTTTGCTCTGGTGGGTAATATTTCATATCTAATCTACTCCAGGGAAGAACAGCAAGAGACCTGGCAAAATGAGAACAGAACTGTTGCTTAAAACATAACCTTAAGTTCTTATCAATATTGTGGTTCAATACAGGGTAAATTGTATGAGAATTCTGGAATAGAGAATGTTGTAAGAGCAAAGTGATTATAAATTCAGGGTTAGAGATTTTTACTTGTGCTTTTACTGTTTGTCTAGATATTTATGCAGGAGTAATCCTCAGCTTTTTCTTACTTAAAATGATCTAATAATGACTTAAGGTCATTGTGATAATGTGATGAGATAATGCAGGTAGAAGCACTTAGTAAGCTGAAAATGACAGCACAAATGTTATGTGTACATATACAAACAAATAGTACATAATATCTCTTTTATCATTTTCTGAATGTAGGTCAAGCCTAATTGTAACTTAAAAACATGAGATGCTACTCCTTCTCTTTAGATTTCATTTTGTTATTCATGTGAATCTGCAATTAATAGCAAATACTCCCTCTAAGCACCTCTCACCATTTTCTCCAATTCCATCTTCTTGCTCTGCTTATTTCCCAGACCTTTCTAAAAAGTTCTGTTTCTTCTCTTGGTGTTTACATTCTTCACATACTTGCAGACAGCTATCATATGCCACCTCGTTGTTGCTTTGCCAAGCTATACAGATTTAGTCGTTTTCATCTTTCTTCATAAGTCACTGCTTCCATCTCTTTAATCGTTGTTCTTGCTGTTCTTTGAATTCCATCCAATTTGTTGATATCTTTCTGGTATGAAAGTGCCAAGAACAGAGTGTACAGTGTTATTAAGGAGCCATGTCCATTGCTTCTCAGCCAGATGGGATGGTTGTTACTTCAGAGGACATGTTGATTGTATATTGGGGGCTGGAATAAAGGAAAAGAAAAGAGTAAATCTTGGAAAAATACATCTATTATTTATTGTCCCTAGGGAAAATAAAATAAGCATTTAACTAAAAGATGAGTTTCTGATCTCATAATTAGCAGATGCTATTTGAGTGAGAAAGGCAAAAAGTCACATTATTAAATAAAAGAAATGCAGTAGCATAATGTCTATAAATCAGATTCTTTCACATTTGGGGAAATAATGGTAAACTATGAATGATATTATCTTGAGAAATGCTTTTAGTTATTTTATCCAATATGAAAGCAGAAAGGAAATTTGGATCAAGAAATTGAAAACATTTAATATATTCCTTTGTACCGTGCTAATGCAGATAACATATACTTCATAAAATGTGTTCCACAAAAGTGATACATTCTATAAATTTATATCTATGAAGAGTTTCTATTAAAGGCTTTTGGTTATGTTTCAATATTCAGGTTTAGTTTACTTGCAGTGTGAATGAAAGATTGGGTTGGAGTATGAATATTTTTTATGTAGACTGCCCACAATTAATACTCAGCAGTCAGTATTTTCTAGTATATTTGACTGAAGCTGAATATAGATATTTCAGCCAGATGCTTTATTGAAGCTGAGTTTCATTGCAGCCCTAATTTATCTTTAGCATTTTGCTTTATGCTTATGTTTGAAGTTTTACTGTACTCATTGAACTATGCTTGATCATTAATAATGGCAGCTATCTTTAATGAGATGCATGTCACCCTCCAGCAGGTGGTATGGTCTAATAGTCTGAGCATTGAATTATGAGTCAGAAAGGAAATACTTCTTATGTGGGTCTACATTGTAGAATGAGAAAACTACAGCATCTTCAAAACAGAATAATATTTGAAATGGGTAGATGGAAAAAAAACCAAACAGGTTTTCCTGAATAATAATCATGTCCTTTTAGTCCCTGAAAGGAGAAATCATAAATCACATATTGCTATTATGGAATCTATTAAAAACTCGGCCAATAAAGTGCTGAATTTTTACTTGATATAACCCATATGCTACTTGGTGCTGTTTAAGAAGAGAAAGATTGTTACTCCAGAACATTTGCAATGTCTAGCATCCAAACTGTCAGAGAAAATAAGTACACAAATACTTAGAAACTCAAGAACATTTCTGAGGTTGTGTTTGCCTACATGCTACCCACAATTACATAGATGGCAATTCTTAGATATAGGTCCTGTCAGAATTGTTTACTTATTAACTTTTATCTTCTTTTTGATATCCTAATCCTAAAATAGGTGTTTGGGAGGTGAGAATTTAAGGTCCATATTTATAGGCACGAATAAGAATGTCCCATAATTGGATTCATAAGAACCAGGGTTTGAGTTTCAACTCAACCAGTCATGTGACCTTGGGAAACTCCTTTGCGTTTGTAAATGCAGTAATTATAAATGTTCTCTGTAACTCCTAGGGTTCTTGCAAAAATGCAAAGGTAAGATAGAATGAGCTAATATTAAAGGAAGTGATATATAGAAAATCAATATCCAAAAATATTATTTTTTCCATTTAGTGTTTGGAATATCTCGTTACCTTTCTTTTTTCTTCCCTAGAAGGTTCATTCATGAAAAACATTACCTGGGATAAAGGATTCAACTCTGCAAACATTTCAGTTTTGCAAATAAGTTTCAGAGTAGAGAATTGGGGGACTTACATAATACGAAAGGGAGTATTTTAGTTTCCTAGGATGCCATTAAATAGGTACCATTAAATAGGTTGGCTTAAACAATAGGAATGTATTAGCTCACTGGTTTGCAGCTTAAAGAAAGTCCAAATCAAGGTATCATCAAGGCAATGCTTTGTTCCTGAAGATCAATATTCTGAGACTGGCTGCCAGATATCCTTGACAATTCGGTCACATGGGCTCTCCCTTCTCTTCCAGGTTCTGTTGTTGTCTCCTCTTGCTCTTGCTTCCTATAGCTTTCTCTCTTTGTCTGAATTTCATTCTCTTATAAAAGACTCCAGTAATATGATTAAGGCCTATCTTGATTGAGGTGAACTACACTTTAACTGAATAACCTCATCAAAAGGTCATACTGAAAATAGGTTCACATTCACAGGAACAGATTAACTTCAAGGACATGGTTTTCTGGGGTACTTAACTATTCCAAAGCACCACAGGAACCATTTATGTTTAGAATTTTCTTTCATATTAAATTTCATATTTGGAATTTTAAAAATTAGGAGGAAAAAAGGCTATCTTATCTCTTCATATGTGATAACTGAAGTGTATGGCTACCATCACCTTTCTGATCACTTCTCCCTAATATATTTGGGATTAATAGAAGCTTTATCCCACCTCTTCTCTCATGTTTTCATCTTCATTGTCTGTGTTGCATTGCATTTTCCTTTCTACTGCATTCTTTGCTTTGCCATAGGCCACTGCACACTTATTGCTGATGTGTCAGGGAGGTGATGGGTGGCAGAATCTTTCATGTGATGCTGAGATCCTAAAATGACCTCCACAAGAGGAAGGAGAATGTGGGGTTGGTCTTCTTTCAGTTGCACCATTGTCAATCTCTTCTCCCCACAATAGCACAACATAAAATTATGAGGGCGTGTATATATCAAACTACTGAAACTTTGGAAAGCTATTTTAAAATTAGAAAATAATTAGGAAATATTAACTAGTATACTAAATATATACTGTAAGATATTGAAGATGCTTCCCTACTTTCTCTTCTAGGGGTTTTCTGGTCCTGGTTCTTATATTTAATTCTTCGATCCATTTTGAGTTAATTTTTGTATAACATATGTTCTCTTTCATTTTTGTATATGGATATCTAGTTCTCCCAATACCACTTATTGAAGACACTATATTGTCCAAGTTGAGTAAGCTTCACAACCTTGTCAAATAACAATTGGCCATAGATGTTAGGGTTTATTTCTGAACTCTTAATTTGATTCCATTGGTCAATACATCTTTCTTTATGCCAGTACCATGCAGTTTTGACCACTGTATCTTTGTAATATGCTTTAAAATAAGGAAGTTTGGGACCTCCAAATTTGTTATCCTTTTTCAAGAGTTCTTTTTTGTTTGTTTGTTTAGGGCTCCTTACCTTTCCAAAAAAAATTTGATAATTGGCTTTTCCATTTCTGCAAAGTAGGCTGTTGGAAATTTATTGGGATATCATTGAATCTGCAAAATCAGTTTGGGTAGAATTAACATCTTATTGATATTGATTCTTCCAATACATGAATAGGGAACGTCCATCTAGTTATTTATGTCTTGTTAGATTATTTTTAGCAATGTTTTGTAGTTTTCTGTGTACATCCTTGGTTAAAATTATTCCTGGATATTTGATTCTTTTAGTTGCTATTGTAAAAATGCAATTTTTTTCTTGGTTTCCTTCTCAGATTGCTCATTACTAGTGTATAGAAATACTGCTAATTTTTGCATGTAATTTTTGCACTTTGCTCAACTTCTTTATTAGCTCTATTAGTTTTGTTGCAGATTTTTTGGTACTTTATATAGATTCACGCAATCTGCAAATAGTGTATTACTTCTTCCTTTCTACTTTGGATGCCTTTTATTTCTTTTTTCTTGCCTAACTGTTCTACCTAGTTGGTTTCCTTCTCAGATTGCTCAGTACTAATGCATAGAAACATTACTGCTTTTTTTGTGTTTATCTTGGATCCTGCCACTTTGATGACTTATTAGATCAAGTAGCTTTGTTGTAGCCATTTCAGAATTTTCTAAATATAGGATCATATTATCTGCAAATAGTGAGGGTTCTACTTCCTCTTTTCCTATTTGGAGGCCTTTTATTATTATTTTTTCTTTTCTAATTGCTCTAGCTAGAACTTCTAGCACAACGTTGAATAATAGTGGTGACAGTGGGCAACCTTGTCTTATTTCAGATCTTATAGGGAAAATTTTTAGTCTTTGACCATTAAGTACAATGTTAGCTGTGGGCTTTTCATATATGCCATTTATCATGTTGAGGAAATTTCCTTCTGTTCCTATCTTTTGAAGTGTTTTTATCAAGAAAGAATGCTGAATTTTGTCAAGTGCCTTTTCTGCATCATTCAAGATCATGTGTTCTTTTTTCACCTTTGTTTTGTTATTGTGGTGCATTACGTTATTTGATTTTCTAGAATTGAACCACTTTTGTATACCTGTGATTAAACCTACTTGATCACGATGTATAATTCTTTTAATGTGCTGTTGGATTTGATTTACAAGTGTTTTTTGAGAATTTTTCCATCTATATTCACTAGAGAAATTGGTCTGTAGTTCTCTTTTCTTGTAGTATCTACATCTGGCATTGGTATTAAAGTGATGTTGACTTTGTAGAATAATTTAGGAGTGTTTCCTCCTCTTCAATTTTTTTGAAGAGCTTGAGCAGAATTGGAGTTAAGTTTTTATGGAATGTTGGTAAAATTCCTCTGTGAAGCTTTCTAGTCCTGGGCTTTTAATTTATGTAAATTTTTTGATGACTGGTTCAATCTCTTTACTTTTAATTGATCTGTTGAGGTCTTCTATTTCTTCTAAAGTCGTGTAAGTTAAGCATATGTTTCTAGGAATTTGTCCATTTCATCTACGTTGTCTAATTTGTTGGCATACAGTTGTTCATATCATCCTCTTAAAATTTTTTTAAAAATTTCTGTGAGGTTAGTAGTAATGTTCCTCCTTTCATTTCTGATTTTATTCATTTGCATCTTCACTATTTTTCTTTGTCAGTCTATCTAAGTGTTTGTCAATTTTATTGATCATCTCAAAAAGCCACCTTCGGGTTTTCTTAAATCTCTATTACTTTTTCATTTTCAATATAATTTATTTTTACACTAATCTTTGTTATTTATTTCCTTCTCCTTGCTTTGAGATTTGTTTCCTGTTCTTTTTCTAGTTCTTCCAGGTGTGCAGTTAGTTAGGTATTTGATTTCAGTCTTACTTCTTTTTTTAATGTAGGCATTTGGGGCTATAAAATTCCCTCTCAGTATTCCTTCACTGCATCCCATAAGTTTTGACACATTTATGTTATCATTTTCATTCATCTCAAGAGAGTTACTGATTTGTTTTGCAATTTCTTCTTTGACCTACTGATTGCTTAAGAGTGTGTTGTTCAACCTCCATATATTTGTGAATTTTCTCTACCTATTATTGATTTCCTTCAAATTCTTTCTCAGTACTGCCTTCGCTGCATCTCATAAGTTTTGACATGTTGTGCTATCATTTTCATTCATCTTGAGAGAGTTACTGATTTGTCTTGTAATTTCTTCTTTGACCCACTGATTACTTAAGAGTGTGTTGTTTAACCTCCATATATTTGTGAATTTTCTCTACCTGTTAGTGATTTCCAGTTTTGTTCCATTATGCTTAGAGAAAATACTTTGTATAATTTAAATCTTTTTAAATTTATTAATATTCCTTTTGTGACCCAAAACAAAAATCCTGAAGAAAGATCCATGAGCACTTGAGAAGAATGTATATCCTGTGGTTTTGGAGTGCAATTATTTGTATATGTCTATTAGGTTTATTTGTTTTATTTGTTCATCATATTGTTCAAATCTGTTTCTTTATTAATCCTCTGTCAAATTGTTCTACCCATTGATGAGAGTGGTGTATTGAAGTCTCCAACTACTATTGTAGAGACATCTATTTTTCCTTTCAGTTTTGCTAGTGTTTGCCTGATGTAATTTGGGGCAATATGATTAGGTGAATATATATATTTATAATTGTTATTTCTTCCTGGTGAGTTGCCCCTTTTTACTAATAAATAATGTTCTTTCTTATCTCATAATAAATTTGCATTTAAAGTTTATTTTGTCCAATATTATTAAAGCTTCCCCAGTTCTGTTTTGGTTATTGCATGTGTGGGATATCTTTTTCCAACCATTCACTTCTGACCTATTTGTGTCTTTGGGTCCAAGGTGAGTCTTTTGTAGATGGCATAGAGTAGGATGATAGCTTTTTTTTATACCATCTCCCAATATGTGTCTTTTGATTGGTGAGTTTAATCCATAAATATTCAATGTCATTATTGTTAAGTAGTGCTTTCTTCAACCATCTCAAGTACTTTGTTTTTTATCTGCCATATCTTATTTTCACCACTCTTTTACACTTTTAGTTATCTTTACTGATATAATATTAATTTCTAGACTCTCTTCCGAGCCCCTTTCTCCTATCTTTCCTTTTCAGGCTGTAGTACTCCCTTTAGAATTTCCTGCAAAGCCAGTCTCTTGATAACAAACTCTCTCAGTTCCTATTTAGCTATGAATATACTAAATTTACCCTCATTATGAAATATAATCTTTTTGGTTATAATATTCTTGGCTGGCCATTTTTCTCTTGCAGTATCTTAAATATATCATACTGTGGCCTTCTTACCTCCATGGTTTTTGATGAGAAATTAACACTTAATCTTATTGGGCCATCACTTGTATGTGATGCATCACTTTTCTCTTGCTGTTTTCAAGATTCTCTCTTTATCTTTGGTATTTGATGTTCTGATTGGTATGTGTCTCAGAGTAGGTCTATTCATATTTATTCAGGTGAGAGTACACTGTGCTTCTTGGATATGGATGCTTATGTCTTTCAATAAGGATGGGAAATTTTCTACCACTATTTTTTCAAACATTCCTTCTGCCCCTTTTCCCCATTCTTCTTCTTCTGGTATACCCATGACATGAATGTTTGCATGCCTCTTGCTGTCATTTAGTTCCCTGAAACTCTGTTCAATTTTTTCCATTCTTTTCTTTACCTGTTCTTTTGTATATTCACTTTTTAAATATATATATATATTTAAATTACATAAATCACACAATATGTTATGATAAAAAATACAAAAAATACAATATAAGAGGCTTCCATATACCCCACTCTCCACACTCCCCACATCAACAACTTCTTTCATTAATGTGGTACATTGATTGCATTTGATGAATATATTTTGGAGCATTGCTACACAGCACAAACTATAGTTTATGTTGTAGTTTACACTCTCTTCCCATCCATTTAGTGGGTTTTGGCAGGATATATAATGTCCTGCATTTGTCCCTTTTATATCATTCAGGACAACTCCAAGTCCCCAAAATACCCCCACCTCTTTTTCCCTTTCCCTGCCTTCAGCAACTCCCACGGCCACTGTCTCCACATCAATGATACAAATTTTTCCATTGCTGGAGTCACAGTAATTCTATATTAGAATACCAATAAGTGCACTCTAATCCATATTTTATCCTCCACCCCGAGGACCCTGGGATGGTGATGTCCACTCCACCTCTCAGTCAACAGGGGATTTAGATTCCACATGACTGATGGATAGAATTTCCTGCTTGCTGCTACAGACACTGTTGGTTATCTGATGTGGTGGCTGACCATCCTTACATCCTTGTTAGCTGACCTAGGTAAGTCAGAACCAGAGAGTAGGTGTTGTAACTCTGCTGATACTCAGGGTCCAGTTGGCACATAGACAGTCCAAAGATTCAAGTCTCCTGAGCATTCACTCAACCATAAAGCACCAACCATAAAGGTTCAGTAAAAGTGACAGAAGAGGCATGTATAAGGAAATCATATGTGATTCCAACTACATCACAGTCAGGAGCACAAATTACAAAGTAGGGCCCACTGACAAGGCACTGAGCTCCAGAGCCATCTGCCATAAATGTAGGGCCTGGGTGTCATTCTAGCCCTCAGGAGAACCACTACTTGGGTTGCATCTACTTTGGCGGTCTTGGAGATGCTGCTGAAATGTGCATAAACGCAGCCCCTCTGATGACTTCCTGACTCATTTTTGAAGTCTCTTAACCATATGAACTCATTCGTCTTTATGATTTCCCCCTTTTATTCAAGGTCTTTTTCAGTGAAGCTTGGTTGTCACTGTGGGCCCTGAGGGGTGGGGGAGAGAGGAATAGAATAGTTGGAAGAAGGGTTAACTTGGGGGGTAATGGAAGTGTTCTACATGATCCTGCAATGATGGATACAGGCTATGTTAAATATCACTAAAATTTATAAAGGCATATAGTCTAGAATGTAAACCATAATGTAAACCACAATGTAACCAAAAATTTATAAAAGTGTACAGTCTAAAATGTAAACCATAATGTAAACCTTAATGGAACCATAGTCATTAGCTATGTTTCAATATCTGTATGTCAGTTGCAGCAAATGTAACATCCACATGTAAAAAGATCATTGCTAGGGAAGGCAAAAAGAGTTTGATGTTGGGTATATGGGAGTTCCCTATATTCTATGTGACCTAAAACATTTTTGAAGACATAATAATAATAATAAAAAGGTTGTAGACACTGAGAAAGAAATGGAAGAGATGGCCTTGCCACATACAGAGCAACACCTATTACAGTGATGAAAGGCAAAACATCAAAAAAATTTTATGATATTTTTCATTTTTTAATACCCCAATTTATTTTTACTTTATTTCAATTTTCTAAATTATTTTGTATTCTATTTCTAATATTTAAACCTATCATTACTATTTCATTTTCCTATGAATTGGATTTGGCAATATATTAGAGTTCATTTTTGAAGAAGTTTTGGATTACAGAGGGGTTCAACTATGGCAGGGGAGGAGCACTGATGTGGGGTGTCATTGATGGGAGATGCATGTGTGGGAGGGATTTCTTCAGGGCATGCATATAGGGTATTTAAATATGTTCAGATGTTCATTGGGTATTGACATAGAGGGTAGAGTATCATAAGACAACTGAGGGAGTGCTAAGTTCCCATTCCAGGAAACTCTGTAACACTCCCTGACAGAGCAGCAAACAATCCCCCAAGTACAAGGGCAAAGATCAGAGAAGAACAATGGTCCAAGGATGGGCCCTTGATACTTATAACTATACTTAGATGAGACTGTGTGCTTGAAATTTCAACTAGGCCTAGAGCTGCAGGGTGCCTAAGCGTTACCTCCTGATAACATCCATGTTGCTCAATCTGGCCACTCTCTAAGCCTAACTCAGCATGTAAATGCATTACCTTCCCCCCAGTGTGGGACATAACTCGTGGGGATGGGCTCCCTGGCACCAAGGGATTACTTCTGAGCACTAGCTGGTGATGTATGTTCACTTTTGAAGGAAGTGTCTTCAAACTTACTGATCTTTCTTTCTTTCTCTTCAAATCTGCTGTTACATGCCTCCAGTGAATTTTTTAATAATGCATCAATTTTATTAATAAATATTAATAAACATACAATTCATCCAGAATGTACACCAGTGGTATTTGGTGTTACATATAGTTGTGCACTCATCACTTCAATTATTATTAGAGCATTTTCATTATTTCAATAATAATAATAAACATAAAACAGACAAATAAACAAGAAAATTCCTTACTTCTCAATCCTATGCTTCCCCCACTGTACATAGCTGTTGTTTTTGGCTATTATATCCAAAATGTATAATCAATGGCTTCTAGTGTAATTACAATATTGTACATTCATTATCTCGAAATTTTAGAACAATTTCATTACTCCAAAAAGAAAGACTCCACACCCTGTAGCATTCCTTCCTCAGACCTACATAACCAGTAATCTCCTTTTATCTTTATAAGTTGATTTATACATACATTTTATATAAATGGAATCATATAATATGTAGTACTCTGTGTCTGATCTCCTTCACTTAGTATAATCCAGTGTATTTTTAATTTCATTTATTGTTCCTTTCATTCCCATAAGAGCTTCTATTTTTCTATGTTTGCCTTCAAATTCTTCTTTGTTCCTACCCAGTGTCTTCTAAATATTTTTAATCTTTTTAGACATCTCATTTAATTCATGAAGGAGATTTGTTTGAACACCTATGATTAGTTGCTTTAACTCTTTAATGTCATCTGGAAACTTAATTATTTCCTTTGGGCCGTATCTTCCCACTTCTTGGTATGGATTGTAATTTTTTGCTTGTGTGTTGACATCTGGTTTGATAGATGTATTTATTCTGGGCAGTTTCTGTCTTTAGTCCTGGGTTTTCTATTTGGTTGAGTTTATGCTACTGCCCCTCTTTGATACTTGGTTCAACTTAATTTGGAACTTAGTAATGGCTTAATTAGCCAATCTGATTTTTTTTCAGCTCTTTTTCATCTGTTTTTTTGCCCTTTCTCCTTTGCTGGTTGCATAGTAGGAGCTGAGGATGCAGTCGGTATTGTAAGCCATGGAGGCTGAAGCTGCCTGCATTGCCCCAAGAACTGATGACGCTTCTCCCCTCTTTCTCCCCTACCAGGGGTAAGGACAGAGTAACTGCCATTTACAATCATCTAAGCTCTGAATGCCAAGATTATCTGTAGTTGCCCAGAGAAACTGATGAAGCTTCACACCCCTTCATCTCCAGACTAGGGTCAGGATGGAGCTGCAGGTGTGTGCAGTAAACTAAGCCAGGTGGGCCAAAACTGACCAGAGTTGCACAGGTAAACTGAGGAAGCACCAGTCCTCCTCCTCCCCTGCCAGGAGTGGAATGGAACTTCAGGAGTGCCCAACATTCTAGTCTGTGTGGGCTTAAATCACCTGCTTTTGCCCTAAGAGGCTGAATGAGTGCTGTCCCTTCTGTCCTGTCAGGGGTGGGAAGGGAACCATAGGAATGCCCAAAAATTTAGTCTCTGTGGGCCAAAAGTGCCTGCAGTTTCCTAGAGAGTTTGGAGAAACACCACCGCCTCCCTATTCTATCAGGGGGTGGGGATGGAACCACAGGTGTCCAACAATCCAGTCTGTGTGGGTTGAAAGCTGCTACTGTTGCCCAGAGAGGCTGGTACAGGTCTCCCCAGCTGCTTCTCTACCAGCGGTGGGGCTGGAGCCTAAGTTAGGGCTATAATCTGACATGGGTGGAAAGAAGCCAGTCCCTACCCTTACTGAGATTTTCAATCAGCCCCACTTCCCTTCATGCCAGGGGTAAAGTTAAAATGGAGGCTACCAGTCTCTCTGACTTGGACAAGTTCAGACTTTAGCTGTTCTTAGGATTAGAATTTAGCCAATCAAATTCACTAATTATTAGGTGAACTCAGTGCCTGACTGCCTCTTCCTCCCCTGTTTTTGGGAAACGTAGATTCCAACCCATCTAGGGAACAGCTTCCAAGGTGGCTTGCACTGCCAATGGGAGATGGTCACCTGCCCCCATGGCATGGAGTGCTCTACCCACAAATCTTGACTGTATATGAGCAGTTCTCTCCTGTTCTTCCAAGCAGGTTGCAGGATGCTTTACTGGTCTCCTGGGCCCCCAAACAGATGCTTTAGATAGCTCTGGGTGATTGCTAACTGCACTGTAGGATGAGCTAGCTCTTGGAGGCTCCTTACTCTGCTGCCATCTTACCCCTCCCCCCATTGTCATCTTAATATCCTTTATCTCTTTAGCTGTATTTTCCTTCATCTCCTTGAATTGTTTTAGATTTATTTGAACATCATTGATTGTTTCAAATTCTGTGTCTTACATCTCCTCTGAAGTATTTTTTAACAAATCAATTTTATTGATACATATTAATAAAGCATAAATCCATACAAAGTGTACACTCAATGATATATGGTATAACCACATATTTGTATATTCATTACTTCAGTCATTCTTAGGGAACTTTCATTATGCCAATAATAATAATAAACAAATAAACAAAACTCATCACCTCTCAATCTTTCCATGCTTCTCCTGCTGTACATAGCTGCTATTCTTTTTCCTTCTCTCTAGAATATTTGTATAAAATATAAAATATTTTATATTTTGTAAAACCAGTCTTATATATGCACTACTATCAATCTTCATGTTTTACATGAGGTTTTACTATCTTATACAGTCCCGTGTTACAGTTTTTTAGCTTTCCTTTTAGTAATATACATGACCTTAGTCTCTCCCTTTCATCCACTGTCATAACCATATAAGAGCTTGGCTAGTTACAAACATCACAATATGTTTAAATGTTCATTTGACTAGACCATATCTTCCTGTTTCCTAGTATGGCTTGTAATTATTTGCTGATGTCTAGGCATCTGATTATCTTGATGAGTTTACACCAAAGGTCATTTTATGTCTCCTGCCTATGGTTTTATTGTTGTTTGGCTTGAAATGTCTAGGAGGAGGTTTACCTTTGAAAGCACTTTCCCAAGTCAGTATTTAGCAGCCAAAATAAGGACAGGGAAACATGAAAAAGTCATATATTAGCTCCAAAGTGCACTGGAGAGAGGGTCAGAAAAAACACCAGAAGCCTTTTTTGACAACTCACACCTCTTCACAAGATGGCTCTCTTAAACAAACTGTTCCCCACAACCCAAAGAATGTATTGTGCCTTTAAATCTGCCTCTTTCTATGCTGGCTTGAAACAGTAGCTCAGAGCAGGTACCCAGTGGTCCCAATTTGTCAATCAAAAGCTGTGATCAATGGTCAGCTGTGCCCCACACCCTTTTCTTGGGGAAGAGAACTCCCACACCCCTCTCTATCTGTAGCAGCCAGCCAGGGACTGGATCCCAAGATGGCCCACCTCAAGAGTGTGGGCTGAATGTCAGGAGCTTCCACAGAGTGAGCTACTCACAGTTCTTTGCCACAATTTGTCATCCTCTCACTCTTGCCTGGATGCTAGACCATAGTCCCCTGGCCTCTGGAACCCTAGAATAGTTTCAGACAGTGTCTAACTATCCACTAGCAGTTTTGAAGGACAAGTGAGTCCTAGAGAACCCTACTCTGCCATCTTACTGGAAGTTCTTCTTTATTTGACTTTCAACATTATCCCCCTATTCCTTACAGATGCTGGTCTAAGCCCATAATTTTAAGCCCTGAAAAATCAATTAAATTCTTAAAATTCCTGACTAAACTGGTTTAGTGGCAGTCAGAGGGTTAAATTTTTCATATTTTTTTCCCTAATAAACTTGCATTTGGGGGCCATAAAGTGGAAATAATAAACAAAGGTAGCCACATCTACTGGACAGGTGACCACCACTGAAAATGATTTTGATTGTTCATGTGCCCAAACAAGGACCAAGCATATTACATTTTTTTTCCAGTTTAAAGTCTTTGAACAAACTCTAGAGACATACATGTAGTAGTATTTAAAATGGAGTGAGATTCCTTGAAGTGAGTGAAAACAAAGCAATACTCATATTTTCTCAATTCCCAAAATGGGAACTGCCTGGTATATAACTGAAGGAGAAGAAAGAAAATGAAATCATATTATGGCTGGAATGACCCTTAATAACATTTAACTTCTCTACAACCCTACATTTACAAATGAAGAAATTGAGAAACAACATGCTAAATGACCAACCCAAAGTCCCATTACTAAAGGCTAGAACAAAAGATCGTTCTTCAATAGATGGTGTTGTCCTTGGCCATTAGAAATGATCTTGGCACTTGGAATTGGCATTTATGTTCTATGCTTGTGGGTTGCAAGATGCACCTTTATTGTTTTTATTAAGATTTAAGTTGGTCAGTGGGATGATCACATTGTGGACTAGGGAAAATCAAATGGGCATAGTTTTCCTTTCAATTTCACCCCTGTCTCTGTTAGACAATGAGAATTTATGAACTGAATTTAATTTCATTGCTCTTTTCACAAAATAACATACTAGAGAAAGCCATAGTAGTAAATGTAGACTGCTCTTATTTAACTTTGACACCTCCTAGTGCTTAATAAGTATTTTTAATTTTTTAATTTTGTATATATTTATTTTCCTAGTGCTAAATTTTAAGAACATGGCCAGGAAATTCGCTTTCTGAACTTCACCTTCCTTATCAGTACAATGAGAATAATGCTACCCAACTGGAGGATTGTTCATTTTTTCATTGAACAAATACATATTAAGCCCTACTTTGTGCTAGACATTCTTGTAGGTACTAGTGGAAAGCCTTCAGAAAAAAAAGGTCTACCTTATACTTCAGAAGGCAATGTAGTGGTAAGGATTAAATGACTCTCTAGGATAGTTCTTGGTGTGGATGATATGCTCATTCATTGTCATTTCCTACCCTACTCTTTTCCAAAACCAAGCCCTAAGATTAGGAGAATTTTGCTCCCCAGTTTCAGTACAGATTGAAAAGAAAAGCATATAGTTAAATTGACAAAATAGGACTTTATGTTTTTTAATAACCAGTCAAAAATCCAATTTTTTTGTTTCCTGTCGACCCAGCTGGAATGAGATGGGTGATCTCAAACAATAAATGTAGGTACACAAGTATATCCACTATGCATGTTCCCATATCAACATATATAACCTACTTTTTAAAATAAAAGACAGAAGCAAACCCTGCATTATTTGCATTTTAGAATTTTTATTGCTCTTGGGGAAATATCATAGTCATCTTGCTGTGAAATTGTTCATTCATATAACAATTGGTACAAAGGGCAAACTTCCCATGCCTCTAATTTCCAACAAATGAGGAGGAGGGGTGAAGGTATGTGATAAATCAAGAAAACAATTATTACACCTTTCCTTGATCATCATCTCTGAAAGAGAGAAGAAAAAAGTTTAAACAGAATTTGCTGCTGTAGGGAGATCTTGAAGTATTCAGGAAGACTGACAGAAAATTCCCCCCTCCCCCCAAGAGAATAATCTGTTTGTAATTGAGGGAATGGGTTAGAATCAACACCTTGCTAGGCCTCTTATGTGTGGTAGTTCCTTTAATTATCACAATATGCAAAACAATAGTGCAAAATGTAAATAGTATAAAATTGGCCAAAAAAAATCATGCAGTTTATGTAGAGTTGAGGGTTTTGCATATTTTGCCATTGTTTAAGTACGAAGTCCATCTTCTTGCACTGCTCCCTAAGTGAGATTCATCATACCTCCCCATACCATTATCACGATTGTTTGAAAGTATTTGCTTGAATTTTGTTTCCTTTTTATCCCCGGTATGCTTTCTTTGGTATTGTGTAGAGCTAGCTGATGTGGTGGCACGGATTGGGCAAGTTACTTGGTCCTTCTGGGACTTAGTTTTTTTTCTTCACCTGTAAAATGGAATGAGGTTAGACTATGTAACCTGTAACACCTTGTAGCTCAAGATCAATAAAGCCAGGTATACGTGTGTGTGTGTGTGTCTTTGAACTATTTTACTGTAAGATATCTGTGTACTTTTTCAGAATACTAGGAATATTCTGACTTGTTGCAAAGTTATGGCTGGAGTCATGTCTCCTTCCTCAAAGACAGTTGTTTACTATTAATTTAAAAATCCCTCCAACTATGCCTTATCATTGGCACTTATCCCAGGCAGAGTGATGGAATAGGAAGCATGGGTCTGTGGTTACATGTTTCTTCTTTCAGAACCCATTTTCTCTGAACGCTAAGTATTAGGATGCTGCTTCTTCCCCAGCACCTCCATTACTCTATCCTCCCATCTTCCCAATAACTTTCCTTGTCTTAGATAGCTGTTGGCTAACTCAGGCTAAATTATTACTGAATAATGTGTTGTTAAAATATTGTAATAGTAGAAATAAAAGACTACTCTTCAATTGCAGTTTCAGGCTGCAGTAGAGGTAAGGGTTGGTGGGGAGGATAAGGAGTTAAATTCTGGTAATTTAAGCTTCTGAACACTCCACATCTTCTAGATAAGTTACTAACATTAAGGCACTTAATGTCTGTAAAGCCCCAAACAGAATAACTAGTACCTAGTAGGAGTTTAATAAATGATGGATCTTATTATTCTTACTCTGCAAGTTAACCTTGCATGTTGTAGAATCTACCCAGATACCCTGCTAGGCTGGTTCCCTTTTGAAATCTACATAAAGTTTTTAAAACCTCGGACGTTTGAGATTTCAACCTAATGTGTTTGTTTTAGAAATGAACTTTTTCTCTTGCACTTTCTTTTATCTTTCTCTAGCTCTAGATGCTCCCTTATTTTAGTCTTTATTACTATATTTTCTCTCATTTCTTGTTTGACTTTGTACCTTTTACATTTCTAAAGTTGCCACCCCCTAATATTCTTATTATCCAGTACAACTTGCTTCTGTTCAGAGAGTAAAGCATCACATTCTTTGGTCTGGGAGAAAGCCTAGAAATGTGTAGAAACACCATACCTAAGGCGAGGTGAGGGTTTAATAGTATGCCTTCTAATCTCTTCTTCCCCATTGTCCCTCCTCTGTTTCCCCATGTATCAAAGTAGTGAGAGTCAGGCAATCTTTCTTCCCCCATTTTCTTTCCTCCTGCCTTGTATTATTTTGTTTTGCTTTCTGTCAGTTTGCAGAAGACTGAGAACCAGGGATGTATGATGAGAAAGCCTGCAAATAAGAGAAAAGGAAAACAGCAAAAGAGCAGGCACATACTGAGCTGTCTGCTGCTGCACTCATGCATTCCATGGGCATTTCCCCACTTCACTAAAATGCCTTCATTTGTATATTTTTATTTAAAAAGGGAGTCAACTACTTATGGTTTCGTTGCTCTGCCACCCGGCTCATCTCTCCTCCACACACCCCTGCTTTTTTCAACTCTTGTTCTTTTCCTCTTCTGTACTTAATATTGTTTTCAAGAACAACATACATTCCCGCTCATTCTATAAAATGATGCTGTTATCAATAATAATAAACCAGAAAATGTATATTCTTTCGTGATGTGATTTTTTTTTAATATTCATCTGATTCTTGAAATAATCTTGTGAGGTACATATTACTGTCCTTCCCACTTCACGGGTAAACAAAAACAAGCCCAGGCCCCTTACTATATGAAACTACTAGGTATTCTGATTCTTGATAATATTCTCTTGGCACAAAATTTGATTGTCTTTCCATTTCAGCCTATATTGATCTTTTCCTTCTCTGATTTATTTTAGCACTTATAACTGACTCTCTGTAATTTAATATTTAATTATATAGTGTCTAGTAGTATTCTACAATCACTTCATAAATCACTTACACATTAGTTTATTCTGTCTAACAAGATTGTTGACTACAGGAAGATGAGGATTCTGTCTAATGCTTGTCTTATTTCTCTTAGAGTACCTGACTGAGTACTGGAGTCATACATGCTTAATAATTACTTTTGATTGGTTGGCTGAGTCCAGAAAAAAGATTTATTCAATTTTAATATGTTTTATTTCTCTGTCTATGTCTAAAAGGATGGTGGTGGTTGTAAGGGTAGAATAGTTGTAATAGTCAGGGTTCTTTCTCCATATGGCCGACTGGAGACTAGAGATTCTGCAAGTGATGTAAATTTAGTGGGGAGAGATGAAGGGTGTGGTCAAGAGACAGAAATCTTCTTATTCTTGAAACAGTTGATTCTTACTTTAAGAACTCTAATTGAATAAGGCCCATCCACATTGGTGAGGGTAATCTCCTTATTTAAAGTCAACTGACTGTAGGTGCTAATCCCATTTACAAAACACCTCCACAGTAACAACTCGGCCAGTGTTTGACCAAATAATAGGATGCCATAACCAAGCCCAATTGTCACATAAAATTAACCTCTGATGAGAGTGGTAACGCCACTTTGCTTGTTCATAAACCCCATCATCTTACTCCCAATGTGAGAGCGAGGGATGCTTTTACTGTTAGGATTCCTATTTCACAGACGCTGACTACAAAGCAGACGATGGCAAAATACTTACTGCTACTATCTCCCTAGTCAAAGTGAATGACCACTAACGTCCTTTGGAATGCTTATCACTCGCTAGTTTGTAAATTTGGACTAGCTACCTGAGTGTGAGCCATGGTTTATACTCTCCAAGAGTGAATAAGAGTTTTGTTATTAAAGTCAAATGCTTTGTACATCACTTTAGAAATCTGCTTAAGCTGAATGCCATTGTATTACACTACTCTGGCCTTCTGTACAACATGATATTTATTGAATTCCTTTACTTTTTTCACTTCTGTGTCCCCTCACTCCCCTGCAGAGATGGTTTAAGGGGAGGGTGAAAAGCTGGCTTGCATGTTTTTCTTCCAGCAGGAGTAGCTCTTAAAAGAGGAAACCCATACTGAAATGCTTCTTCACTTCCTCGTCCTTAGCCTACACTTCATTTTGTCCCTTGCCTTCCTAGTTGGCAAGAGAGTCTGCCTTTTATACATAAGGTTTGCAGGAAATGTTTCTTCTTCATTGAAGAAATATTTGGACAGCAGCAGGAACAGATTTGAATCCCCCACCCACGGCAAAACTTCTGGTCTGATCCGCCCTTTCACATGAGAGAATTGAAGCCTGAAGGGTATTTTTTGCATTTTTAATTTCTTAAATTATTTTTAAAAATTGTCTTCCTCCAAGACTGGGAGTCTAGAGGTTTGTTTTTGTTTGTTTGGTTGGTTGGTTTACTTTGCTTTTTTTCTCTTCACTAACTTGGGTTTTCTAGAATTTTGTTGTTTTCTTTTCACCTTTTTTTTCTATGGGGGTGTTTAGGAAGTCCTACTCTAGGCTAGCATGTAGATGTCTTTTAGAAGTGATAGTGGTAAAAATAATAACAATAGTAATTACCTGTCTCAGACTAACCTGGAAGTAGTGGTGGAGGGGATCAGTGGGGAGGGATGCCTTCAAGACAGCAAGCTTATTCCACCCAAAACCCAAGGCAGACCCAGGAGACATAATATAGAGACCAAAAAAAAAAAAGAACAAAGAGATGACATTATACGAAACAAAACTGCATCATATAGAGTATATGAAGAGTAAACTGGGGCACATATACAGCGCCGGTAACATTTTGGTGACTTGATCATTCCTAAACACAGGAAAGTGTTTCCCTTGGCACAGGAGTGGGGTCTATAGCTGAGTAGTATTTCCTTGGAGCTTGTTAGGGATTCCGAATCTTGAGCCCCCAACCCCCAGATCTATGGGATCAGACTCTGCATTTAACAAGTTCTCCAGGTGATCCCTATGCATACTGCTAAAGGCAATTGGTGTTTATTCTTCTTTTCAGTTTTTGCCTTTTTTCTGTGCCTTGCTAACTCTTCGCCTCTACCTGCTGCTTTATTTAAACTTGTTTTTCCTGAGGTCTCTGATCTGACTTCTCTGCCGTGGGATCAAGTCTGCATGATTGTAATAAATTGCATAATGCCGTGGAGGGGTTCAGTATTCAGCTAGCAAAGCACAATTCTGATGTCAGGCTAACAATCTCAGGGGGTGCCAGCTGCGTATGACATTGGGTGCTGTGTGGCTAATATATAATTTCATCTCGAAAAGCATAAATTAGAACAATGTCTCCTTATGTTCCCGAGTTTAAGAGTAACACACGCCAGGATTAGTAGGTCTCAGTTTGTTTTGAAAATATTAAAATTAATACAATGTTGTCAGAACAATAAATCATTCACTCTGACTGCTTTATGTTCAAGGAATAGTGAAGCAATTACTGACCCTGGTCACACGATTAGACCTTTGAAATGATATTTGCTAATACATTATTCACCAGCAAATATCACCATTTTCTCTGCCAGTTATCATGGGTTAATAATGAATCCCTAGAAACTGACCTATTATTTATTATTGCTTTTTGCCTAGAAAACAATGAAAGCATCCAGAAAATACGCACCAGCTGTTGTCCCTTAGTGCCATGAAATGGAGTTTGTTCTGTATATTACCATATAATTACGAATCAACAGGCTTAGGTCCCTTGGGATATTCCTGCAGTGTCTAGTCTTTCTAGCGTATTATTCTCAATATTCAGTTACAGGAGGTTGTTTGTTGAAAGTCTTACTCCCATTTGATACTGGAACAGGAAAAACTTAGGATGCTTTTTTCTCCATGGTTAACTACAGAGCCAGAATAAAATATATTAACTGGTGAATTGGGATAGTGTCTGATTCACATAAAAATAAAAATCCATTTTGGCAGAGTACACTTAACTCTAGGGGAATTAAAATTTCTTTCACTCTGTCATGTCTACAACTGTGACTGAATTAGCTGTAATTTCCCTAATTTAGTATTTTTAACTTTTAATAATTAATTGTATAGCAGAGGATTTGATCAAACTTGCAGAAATTTCCTTTGACTTTACAAGGAAAAAATAAATAAAAACTTCTCATCTACGTGGCAAGCAAACTCCATGTGCACAGTAGGTGCTTAAAAAATACTTGTTGTATTATCAATAAAAATACAGAAATCCCAACCTGCTCAGCTGTTTTTCCTAAAACTAAAGAAAGAGAACACAAAGGGAATTGTTTCTTCTCCTTGTTATTGAAGATAATGCATCATGCTAGAAGAAAAATTCTAACATCAGTTGTTCTCTAATCCATTTCTAAGAGATATGCCTTTGCCTAGAGCTATGTTGATTGACCTTCAGGGTAATTTTAAACCTCAAGCACCACATCTGAATTGGAATCAAAGCACATATCTTTCTTGCTGAGTGCAATATTCTTTTCAATTCAACAAGGATTTATCATGTGCCCAGAACTATGGTAGGCAAGGGAAATGCTAAAGATATAGAAAGTATGGTCCCTCCTCCCTGCACAACATATATCTGATGTCATGATGTAATTAAGAAGAATCTGAAAGAATATATAAAACTGAGAATGGAATACAGACATTAAGTCATCACCTGTTTCACCTAGCTGATCCCCTTCCTGCAACTGCTCTTTTAGAAAGCAGCATACTAGTAGTTACTCAAGACCCAAACTCAGGTTTTTCATCCCAGACCCCTTCTTTTCTCTTTTCACTATATGGAGACAATCATCAAGTCTAGTTGATTCTGCCTTAACAGTTTTTTATTCAATTTCTTTCTCTCTATCTCTTACGCTGCCTTTAGATTGGCTTGTATTATCTTTGGCTTGGACCATTGCAATACCTTTTTAACTTTATAACTGGTCCCCCTACTCTGGCCTTCCAACTAGCAGTTTCCTAAGACATAGATCTAAAATTGACATTGCTAATATTAATACTCTCCATCACTAACAAGATAAAGGCTAGCCCCTATTCTATTAACAGGCATAGGTCTCCAGTTTTACCCCTTGCAGCATAGATACACCCTGCACTTCACCTGAACATTTATAGCTCTTTCTGCCTCTAGGGTTTCCTTTTGAAGGCCCTGGAATGCCCTTCATTCTCTTCTTTTCTCCACTTGGCAACCAACCAAACCTTCCAAATTTCCATTTAAGAAAATCATTTCTTAATCTTCTTCCTAAGCAGAACTGACCTCCCTCCCCTTAGAGTCCCACCCAGTAGCCTGGGCCACTTCTATCCTTGTTCCTAACCATTAAATTTCCTCCCATTTGATCCTAAGTTCTCAAAGACAAGATCCAGATATTTGTCTCTCCAGCTCCTTGAAGAGCGAGCAGAAATTAGCAGGCACTCATCACAAGGCAAATGAGTGAGAAAATGAATGGAAAAATGGATGCTAGGGAAATGAATGTTCAAATGGTGATATTCCCATGGAAGAATATCTGAAAGGAGCCTCACCTGGTACAATAGTTACCTATTGCTATTGTGACAAGTTACCGCAGGCTTTGGTGACTTAACACAACACACATTTATTATATTACAGATCTGGAGGTCGGAAGTCTAAAATGAGTCAGCAGGGCTGCATTCCTTCCAGGGGCTCTACGGGCTCTAGCAGAGGATCCATTTCCTTAACTCTTCCTGCTTCTAGAGGCTGACACATTCATTGGCTTATGGCCCCATATTACTGCTAGCTCTGCTTCTGTTCTCAGATCTTCTGTGATTCTTTTTTTTTTTAAGATTTATTTATTTATTTCTCTCCCCCCCCCCCCCCCCCCCCCGGTTGTCTGTTCCCTGTGTCTGTTTGCTGCATCTTCTTTGTCCGCTTCTGTTGTCGTCAGCGGCACAGGAATCTGTGTTTCTTTTGTTGTTGTTGTTGCATCATCTTGCTGTGTCAGCTCTCATTCCTGGGCAGGCTGCACTTTCTTTCATGCTGGGCGGCTTTTCTTATGGAGGGCACTCCTTGTGCGTGGGGCTCTCCTACCCAGGGGCACCCCTGCATGGCAGGGCACTCCTTGCGCACATCAGCACTGCGCATGGGCCAGCTCCACACGGGTCAATGAGGCCCTGGGTTTGAACCGCAGACCTCCCATGTGGTAGACGGATGCCCTAACCACTGGGCCAAGTCATCCGCCACCCCTTCTCTGATTCTTCTACATCCCTCTTCTATCTTTTAAGGATCCTTGTGATTATATTGAATCCATCAACATAATCCAGGATACTCTCTTCATGTCAAGGTCCTTAATGGCATTTGCAAAATTCTTGTTTCCTTGTACAGGCACATACTCACATGTTCAGGGATTAGGATGTAGACATCTTTGAGGGGCCATTATTCTGCCTACCACAACCCAGATCAAACCATCCTTTGAATAGTATAAACCCTAGCTGGTCCAATTGCTTGGAAAAGGAGATGTAAAGAATCTGACCGAGAGGCTATGGCTGTTGCTGAAGAAATTCAAACAACAACCGCTGAGGTCCACAGGCCAGCTCACAGGCTTGTTTGCATGCCCTCGGTGAGCATGTGTGTAAGCATACATGGACTCTCTTGTGCAGTCTTTTCCATCCATCTCCAGGTCACTATGTTCCCTCGATTCCACAGTGCCTGTGCACTTTTTCTGAAAACTTTCTAAGAACTTTAGCTTGATTTCATGTGCTGTGGTGCCTGAGGAAGGTAGTGTGATTTGCTTCAGCTGCCTTCTCCCTAAAAAGGGTCCAGATGGTAAAAGGTTCTATTTCTACACACTTATGTCAGTCTTCATGTCATGACAAGGGACACTCAAATTTCTACTACTTCAGAAAGCAGTTGGAACACTTGAGGAAATAAAGTGAATATTGGTTTGAAATGATTGTGATTTTCCAAAGAGTTACTTGCTTTGTTATTCCTTTGAAAAGCTTCAGGTAAACTGATTCCAAGCCCCCCTCATGACCTGAAATTTAACTTGTCCATTGATATATACCCACCGTTAACATTTTCCTTCTCTCCTCTAAGGTCACATGTTGTTTTCTTTAGCTTTAAATACAGCTATGTTTGTGCATGGCTAAAAGTTCTCTTAAGGCTACCATACACCTCCATCACCTTGGTGAATAGACACTTATGAGTACAAGAGACACTTGTTTAATTTTTCTGCTTCTGTTCCCTTGACACCTGATGGCCCTCTTTGTCCCTATTTATAAGCCCTTCTCTATACACCCCCTCTAATTCTCTGAATGTGTATGTGTGTTGGTATACTAAGCACCAAACATCTTTTCTTTTCCCACATAATAAATGGATTCAGAATGTAATAAAACAGGGTTCTGAAGTATCAGCACTAACTCTCTTGTCCTGAAGGAAATGGTGTTAGGAGTCTTGAAACTCCATTATCTAGGCAAACTGGAAAACGTCCTTATAAATATGTGTCATGAAAGTGTCTTCAACTGACAAGATAATTCCTTATCAATCATAAATTTTTCAAGTTATGCAGATGTCTCCTTTTCTGTTTGTATTGTCATTTGAAGATGGTGCATAAAAGGAGCTAGAAGCACAAGAGTGGGAGAATATTATCAGGTTCCTTTCCTCATATACTTGGGAAGCCAAAAAGATATGTTTGTCAGTGGTTCTAAGCAACGTATTGTTATTCATACAAAATCAGTTCATAGTAATTAGACACTCATTTTATTATGGTACATTGGGTGAATGGGGGAAAATGGCATGAGGTAACTCCGGTAAGTTCTGAGCTTTTGACTGAATTTGATTTTTATACAACCCAAGGGCTTTATCCAGACCTGCCAGTTATATATCAAGGAGTTCTCTGAATCCAGCTAAGCTTATTAGGCTAGCATTATCGTTTATAAAAAAATTCCATGAGGTTTTTAAGTACATGGAGTCCTCAAGCAATATGAAATACACACACACACAGTGAACTACGAGATAGGCAGTGTTTAGTCTCTGGGGAATGACAGGTTGTCTTGACCCAGACTGGATTTGAAGCTGAGGTTCGAGATATTGCAGAGATGAGTTTTAGATCACTAAGTAATCCCCTCTGGCTCATCTTCTCTGCTCAGTCTGTGTCATTTTTTTAAGTACCTGAATTATATATTTATGTCACTCTCTCTATAAAATGATGGTGACATTTTTAATACACTTATGGTTCCTGTAAGCCATTGCACCTTTCCCTTAACTGAAAGGAGGTTTGGATGGTTTGAAATTGGTAATGTGGTATCAGGTAGAGTTCAAATCCATCTCTGAAATAAATATGTCCCTTCAAATTTAAGTGCAAATGAAGCAATAGGAACGTTTAAAGCATAACTCAAAAGCATCTTTATTCAATGAACCTAAATCATTATATTAACTATGAAAGGAATTGACAGCCAAGTATAGTAAAGAGTTCGTTTTTTAAAATAGTCTCCCCACCTTATTTTCCTTTGTAACTCAGGAGCCCAGTAGACTGTCTAGCATGCTACTTTTCATTTAAGAAATATTAACTTACACCTGCTATGTACCAGTGCCTGGAGATAAAGAAAGAAATGTCACAGTTCCTTCTAGAGACAACCCCAGGTAGTGGTGCTCCTGAGGGCAACAGAGACACCCATGTCCTATGGTCATGACAGATTGCTCTGGAGTTCAGTGCCTTTCCAGCGGGCCCTACTTTGGAATTTGTGCTCCTGAGTATGATGGAGTTGGACTCAGATGTGAGTTCTCTATGCATGCCTCTTCTGTCACCTTTACTGAACCCGTGGTTGGCACTGGAGTTGGTGTATGCTCAGGAGAAATGAATCTCTGGACTGAGCATGTGCCAACTGGGCCCTGAGCCTCAGCAGAGTTGCCACACCTACTCTCCAGTTCTGACTTACCCAGGTCAACTAACAAGTAGGTGAGGATGGTTCCCACACCAGGGAACCAAGAGAGTCCACAGCTTCAAGCAGGAGAATTCCATCTATCAGCCATGTGAGATCTAAGCCTCCTCTCAATTTGGAGGCAAAGTGGACATCACCACCCCAGTGTCTTCAGGATGGAGGAATAAAATATGAATTAGAATGGACTTACTGGTATTGTAGTATAGAAATATTATGACTCTAGCAATGAAAGAAATTATATCATTGATGTGGAGACAGTGGCTGTGGGAGTTGCTGAAGGCAGGGAGAGGGAAAAAGAGGTGTGATATTAAGGTATTTTTGGGACTTAGAGTTGTCCTCAATGATATTGCAGGGACCGATGCAGGGCACTATATATCCTGCCATAACCCACTAAATGGACTGGGAGAGAGTGTAAACTACAATGTAAACTATAATCCATGCTGTGTAGCAGTGCTCCAAAATGTACTCATCAAATGCAATGAATGTACCACACTAATGAAAGAAGTTGTCGATGTGGGACGAGTGGGGGTGTGGGGAGTGGGATATATGGGAACCACTTATATTTTTATTGTAACACTTTGTGTGATTTATGTGTCTTTAAAAAAAGATAATAAAAAATGTAAACTCTAAAAAAACTGAACTAAAAAATTACATTAAGCAATTAAATCCCATGGTCATAAATACATTATGATAGAAATATGTAGAAAGTGTTGTGGGACAATGTAGGGCAGTCCACTTACCCAGCCAGGGGAATGACAGAAGACTTCATAGAGGAGATTACTGGGCTGAGCTGTGAAGAGTAGATAGCCAAGTCAAAGGCCAGTGTGAATTGAGATGTGTAACAGGAATGCAGTGTTCAGTATGCGAAAGTAGATGTATGAAACTAGACTATGTACAAGATGTAGTTCTTCCCAAACAGCAAGGGGGGAATCATAAAAGGTCTGATATATACTACTCTAGAACTTTGTATTCTAACCTGAAATTCATGGGAAAATGTCAGAGTGTTTTAATAAATAGCAAGACCTAGCTGATTTGGATTTTAGATGCATGACTCTGACAACATTATGGATAATACATCATTATTGGGGGTAATAGCAAAACTGGAAGCAGGAAGAACAATATTTGATATTCTGGACCCTAAAAGATGGTTTCATAATTTAGATTAAGAGAGATGGGAATATGGGATAGGAGCAAAAAGGAAACTTCAGGAATAATGTCCTAGTTTATTGCTGGGGCAGCAAGGTGGGTAACAGTGGTGTTTGCCAAAGAGGGAATGGCGGAGAAGTACAGTGTTTGGAGGAGAAGAAGAGGTAAGAGAAGAGGAATGTCACTGAAGTTAGTAAAGTTGGCATACAATTATAATATGACACTTAAAATATCCTTGAACAATATTTCATTACTCTTGCTTCTATTGGTGCATTCCTTTCATTTAAATGAAATATACTTGAGTATACTGCAGTAAAGTTATTAATGTTCATGGCTTTTTCTGTTTTAGTCCATTTGTTTCAACCTCTTACCATATTTTTTCCCTTTTTTCAAATGTCCATACTTTTACTTTCCTCTCTGATGTAACTTTGGCATGTAACTTACCTCTCAAATCTTAGTATCCCTAAGGTTATCAGTATGAATTTTAACATTAGAGATTACCTACAGTTCCTTCCAACTCAATCTCTCTTTCCATGGGTCTTATTTTCCCTACAGCTCACCCATATCAGACCTTCTCGTTGCAGATTATTTAGTATGCCTTAGCCAGTATCATGTTGATGACTGGGTCCAGCATGGGAGCATCTAAGCCTAAACAAGCTGCCTAAAGCTAATAACTAATCTCTGATTCTGCATATTTATTTTCTTTAAAATGCAGAAAAAGGAACTGAGTGACTCTCAAGGCAGAAAGACTAGATATATTCACACAAAGATCATTTGTTTCTGGACACAAGCAATTCAATAGCTACACAAAAATGCCTTGG
Source organism: Dasypus novemcinctus (assembly GCF_030445035.2). Classification (NCBI taxonomy): domain Eukaryota; kingdom Metazoa; phylum Chordata; class Mammalia; order Cingulata; family Dasypodidae; genus Dasypus; species Dasypus novemcinctus. Next base: position 84,451,517 of record NC_080676.1, read on the forward strand.
TCATTACACAGTGGAGTAAGTCCAATAACAGATCTATTCAAAGAGTTTTATTCCTTAATTATTAAAAAAAAACAGTAATAGAAATGAAAATTTTCCATAAATAAGAGAAACTTGTCAAATTCAGAGATATGACTTAAGCATTTTAGATAAACCATTTGCCCTTCAGTAGAAAAACTCTGCCATGAGCAAAAGCATGCACAGATTTGCTTTTTAAGTTTACTGATGAAATGGAAAATGGGTTGTGATGTCTGAACATCTTCTCTGGATATTCACTTGGCTTTCTCCCTCATCTACTTGGCTTGACTTAGATAGCACTTTCTCAGTAAGGTTTTCCTGGCCACTTTATTTAAAATTGCTCCCTTCCCCCAACTCCTTTCCCTGTGTAATTTTACTCCAGAGCACCTAACACCATTCAACACTTTATATGATTAACTTTTTTATTTTGTTTTATTTCTGATTATCCCTATCCAAATGGAATGTAAGTCTCTTGAGGAATGTGTGGATGTCTCGTTTGTTCACTGCTAAATCCAAAGCACCCAGACAGTGCTTGGAACACAGTAAACATCAAATAAATATCAGTTAAATAAATAAAAGATCAGTTGTTTTAGAGCTATTTGAATCTTTTAGTATTTTTCATAAGAAATTTGTTGTCATCATTTTTTTCATACATTTCCAAAATGTACTGAACTTGCTTATTGACCTTAAAATTGTGAAAAGCAGGAATACCATGGTAAAAAAGATAAGAAATATTTTAAGTAGTTGATACTGGAGGATTTACATGATTTTTTTTTTTCCAAAAGGAGGGTTCAATTTCAAACAGTGTAGATTTAAGGTAACCTGTAAGACTCTTGGCTTTAGAAAAAAGAATTTTAAAAGGATTTTCATCAAGATACTTGTTTGTATCTCTTGTGAAGTATGCCTAAAGAAGGGAGGAAAGTATTGGAAATATTTTGCTTTTTCTTTTGGAAGATTTTTTCTTCCTGTTTGAATCATTTGGATAATAGTCCCAAGTGTTCCCCCACTGTCTCATAGATTTAGAGCTCTTAGAGGAATCCCAGACAGAAAGGAATGCATAGGCAGAGTGTTAACTGATTTCACTTATAAGTAGAATAATGCCAATTTATTAATTTCTGGTTCCTGCCAGTTTTTAAGGAGATGGGAAGTTATGGCATGCTATGAGTAGGACAAACTTTTTAAGTAGACAGGAGAGGTCCAATTCCCCTCTGCCCCCAATTCTTCTCTACTGCATCTTGCTCCACCTGAAAATGTATGCAGACTTTATTTTATTATTACTTGTAAAACCATATGGCTGAATGAGGCAAGGAGAGACAATACAGAGAGGAAATTTAGTGGCCCAAAGAGTAGTATTGACTTCTTCACAGATCTGAAAACTCTTAGACATACTTTCAAGTTTAATATGTTCCTGTAGTCATTTATTTATTCAACAAACATTTTTGATTCCTTTGTGCCTGGCACTGTGCTCTACTTGGGTAATAAAGGGATTCATTCATCCATTGAAAAAAATATATATTTATTGAGCTCTTACTCATGGCAAGCCTTCTTCCAAACAATAATGATAGAGAATTGAATACTTCAAAGCCCCTGCCTCCACTGAGTTTACATTATATTAAGAAGAGAATAATAAACAATAAACTAAATAAAAAACAAGTATACAAACAATTTTCATCAGATACTGGCAAATGCTTGGAAGATAAAGCATTTGTGGTAAAAGGAGAGGAAAGCCAGGTAAGGGAGTGAGGCAAATTCTATCTCTAGTAGCAAGTGTGAGGGCTGGTTTGGATGATGGTGTGACTGGGGCCTGGTATCTTTGCAGTTGTGCAGGACAAAGATGGCAATAGATTGCGCTAAGAAGGCAATGATGGGATAGAGGAGAGTGAGCAGATAGAAGCCATATTTAAAAAGTAGAACAGGGAGGACCCCGTCATTCTTGAAGTCTTTTGCTGAGTAGCTGCAGGCAATGTGCTAGCTTCTCAGATGCACTGTATATGTGTGTAAGTGCACAATATTTTACATAGGAGGGCCTGTTAAGTATGAAGGAACATGGACAGAGTCTACCACAGATAATACTTAGCAAATCCATGTACTGTGACTGCAAAATGTATATGTTTTCTCAAAAAATAGAATTACTTTTAGAGTGTGTTAGTAAAGGAATATGTGTTTTCATTTCAGAGTCATACTGTATTATGTAAGCAAGCCTCCTTTGCCTCTGCAAACACAAAGCTTTGACTGAGGTCAGTAATGAAGCCATCAGACTTTCAGTAAAGAAACAATTGGCTTGAGGGAGAGAAGTGCCAACTAATATTTAACTCAAAAATTTACTGATTGATTTTCCCATCTCCACTACCCTTCAGGAATTTAGCCCCCAACTGATATACACATGTATGCGCAGACACACACATTACGTGTAAAGTGATTTTTAAAAAGTGTTCTCTAGTGCTGATGAGTATCACTTCAAAATGCTTTCTCTTCCCATTAGATTGGATTACTGAGCCAGAGAGTGGAGGGTTTGTCCCTTTCTGACCAGGACACTGATCAGCCTCATGAATTAAAATGTATGTCTTCCCTTGTTACTGATGTGTCACCTGGCTCTTTTGAATTATCACAGCCACCAAATGAATTTTATAGTCCATTGGGGGCTGTCCATGCTTGTTAAGGTGATATTTCCATCTCTGGCATAGCCTAGACTCTCCTCTCCTTCTTGGTGAATAATCACAGTGCCCAATCCCCATTAACTATCATTTGCTTCTTGAAATGGTCCTTTAGTTATATATCTTCCATGTCTTGTAAGGCCAGTCAATTAGAATCAAACTCTAACGGCTCTGTTGATTGTCTTGATTGTGTATCATCTGCCCACTACACTGGTCTTCCAGTTGTGTGACATATATTCCCTAGATGGATTTTCTCTGTTTCTACCTGGTGTTTCCCCATTTCTATTTTTATTTTACTAGGTTCTATTATTTTCTACTTCTCTTTCTTCCCCCAGTCTATTAAAGTCACTTTGGTTCACTCTCCTAGGAGATTTACTTATGTCCTCCTCCCACTTAAATCTTTCAAGACTCTGTTCATTGGTATTTCTAGCCCTATATAATAGATGCAAAGAGGTTAAGGGGTTGCCCAAGGTCATGCAGGTAATAGGAGGAAAAGCCAGAATTCAACTTGTGATTATAGGATTGTAAAGGCCATGTCTTTTTTTCTCTCCATTACTGCCTCTTAGGGAAACCACAAATTTCCCCTCATTCTTCTAAACCTCACTCTAGCATCTTTGATATCTCACAGCAAACTCTTCTGGGAGAAGAGATTAGGGCTACAATATTCATGTTGATGTCTTTCTAGCAATTTTCTTCCAAGTTATGAAAGTAATATGGAAAAATAAAGAAAATAAAATTTGAGTTGAGATTTGGGTTTGAATATACTTCTAGTACCAACTAGTGCAACTGATCTGGGAAAATTCCTCACTAAACCTAAAATGGCGTAATAATATCAATTGTGAGTATTTTGGAGTTGCAGAGTAATTAAAATGTAACTTCTTAAAGATATAATATTCTGGTGTCCATGGACAACCTCATGGACCCAAAGGTGAAAAATGGCCTGAGAAAAATGGTTTACGTGGTAGGGCCCCAATGAGAGTTTTGAAGTTTCTGTGACTCAGATCTTGGAGGATGCCTAAGATCCTCTCTTTCTGAGCCATGTTCATACAAACCACTCAATATCCTTACACTAAAATGAGCTATGAGAGAGATAAGATTCAGGTTAGCTACTACCTGGGTCCCAAATGACAAAATTGAATGGATTGAAGGAAAGGAATTTGCTAGTTAGATCATAAGACAGTCTCACCTAGTAAGGAGCATCCTGAAGTATCATCATATTCTGCCCTCCTTGGAAGCCCGGCATCCTTAAGGTAAGCGATAAAGCAGTTATACTCACTAGAGAGAACCCCTGAGCCAGAGGTAACTCAGACCTGGAGTAGACTCTGAGGGATGACTCTAGATGCAAAGGACTCTCTGAATTTTCCCACCTTAAGGACTCTGGAACTATAGTATGTTCTGAGATGAACTGCTACCTGAATGTTACCTTAAGGTCCTAAATGGAGTTGCCTTTGTTGATGAGCAAAAATAGAGGTCCATGTTTTAACTATTAGCTGGCAGGCAAAGCTGGGCTAGCAGAGGTAATGGGTATCTCTTTTTAATACAGTGTTTAGTATAGTTTTGTTACTAAAACCTCTAAGTCTTTACTCTTAAAAAACATTAAGCTTCAGCCACTGAGTGAAACAGGCAAGTGCAAGGTAAAATTTCTACAAGAAATTTACCTTTTCTTCTTTCAGTTACAACTTTACCCACAAGGAAATGATTTTTTAAGTTTACTATATAGTATTTCCTTGAGGGAAAATTTCAACTTTTAAAAAAATCTTCTGAATAAAGCAATGTTGTGTGTGTCTATGTGTGTGATAACCTTGGTCCTGGTTTATTATTACATTAAATTAAAATTCTCCTGAAGTTGTTTGGGAGATGACTGGAGAATATCTGTGCTCTCAGAAAATAGTGTCATTGCTGTACTGTTCCCTGCATGGATCTATTTTTTATTGTTCACTGAGCATAAGCAGTACACTTGAGGCTGTACCATATGGAAGAAATGAATGTTCCATTCATTTGCAGGAATATTTTGTCTACTAAGGGTGCAGCGGTTGGGGGATAATACATAAAATCAAGATCCAGATGGCTTGCCAATATTAAAGATCTATTTTAGGAATATAATTTTCAGGTCTTAAATCATGCCCCTTTGGCCAAATCCAAATGCAAGTTAATTATTGCCTGCTTCTATAAATTCCCCCAAACAATTTCATTTGAATACAGCTCTCTTTCCTGTTCTTGGGTGATGGTTCTGTTCCCGCTATCTAGCATCTGCTAGAGTCTATCTGAAGAGTGAGTGAATGGGTCCTAAACATTACTCACTTACCTCATCAGAGTTCTATGAGACTTAGGTAATTCATGTTTTGAAAAAAATAATATGAAAATGGTTTGAGTCATTTCATTGAAAGATAGTACAAAAGTCCAGAATTTCCTTATTTGCTTCAAGTGAAAAAAGTAGCCTTGATGTAGAAGGAAATTTAAATGGAGAAGGGATAGTCAGAGTTTTCCATTTAGGTCCATCAAATATGTGACTGCACATCTCCGACTGCACATTAGAATCCCTGTGATCCTTTTAAAAGTTATCAGTATTCTGGTTCTACCCTAGGCTGTTTAAGTCAGAACATCTGGAGGTAGAGTATGAGACACCTTCTTGGGAAATCCCTAGCCCACAGGCCCTACTGAGTACCCTCATAGAATTCCTAACTCAAGTGACTCAATGATGAGTATCACTACCTAACTACCTCCTATTTGCAGTATTAGCCTTAAATAAGATAAAATGTGGGCCCTTAAATTGAACATGCAAACTCAGTATAATTAAATCTAATCTGAAAATTCATAACCATAAAACCTTGCTCTAAGTTTCCTCTAAGCCATTCTTAGCTTCTCTTCATACATAGGGTTTTTTCTATGCTGCATTTCCTTTCTTTTGTAATGGCTATAATCCCTAGCCATTTTAAATCTCTCCATAGCAGTCAATCCTTCCTTTAGTTCTTTTGGATGACTGTGCAGCCACCTGTAAAGAAAAAAACAACAGCATATTAATTGTTGAGACATCTAAATCAGAATTTGAAATGCCTCTGGAGTGAGGAGCTTATAAGAACTTTGAAAAGGAATAAACGCTTGTGAGAGTTTGTCCAGAGAAATTCACATTAAGGAACACAGGTAGTCTACCTGTGTAGTCTACCTGTGTCACCTACTAGTGTTGCCGAATGTTTGTGTAGTCTTCAGCAATTTACCAGGCAAGCTCCTCTTCATTTGACCCTTTCCGGAACTTTTTTTTAGATTTATTTTATTTATTTCTCTCCCCTTTCCCCCCACCCCACCATTGGCCATTGTTGTGTGTTCTTCTGTGTCCACTTGTATTCTCAGCTGCACCGGGAATCTGTGTCTCTTTGTTGCGTCATCTTGCTGTATCAGGTCTCCGTGTGTGCGGTGCCACTCCTGGGCAGGCAGCGTTGCCTTTTTCGCACAGGGTGGCTCAATGCGGGGCGCACTCCTTGCACGTGGGACTCCATTATGCGGGGGGACGCCACTGCATGATGGGATGTGCCGCATAATACCCATTTTATAGATAAGGAAAAACAGCCTCAAAGTTGGTTGATGGCCTTTCAAGTGTAATTCTATTGCCTTGTTACCTGCAACACCACGATGCTATTGCAAATGGGTTATATTCTTCCTTTGTATTCATACGGGCGCAGTCCTTTCACACTTCTTGTTCTAATGTCTTTTTAATTGTTTTCCTAAGGTTCCCGGGCAGGTAAGCATGGCATCTCTAAATAATGACAGTGCAGCTTCATGTTTTACTATCAGCACAAATGCTATTTCTTTATCTTGCCTATTTATATAACCATCACATAGAGAAATCTGTTAAATACTGGCACACTTTTCTTGTATTGACTTTAATAGGAATGCATCTAAATGTTTCATTTCTTAGCATAATACAGGCTTTTAGTTTGAGAGTTAGAAATCTGTATGTATTTATATATTTAATCTATATGTGCTTATAAAACATATGTGTATATTAAATACGTTATTAAAATACCCATGCATTTTATTTAGATTTTTTCTAATGAGAAAAGTGAGTGTAATTTTTGAATAGCTTTTCAATATACTTCAATATGTTTTTACTTGATCTATTAATGTGGTGAATTATACTGACAGATTTGCTCATATTGAACAATCCTTGAAATCTTGCTATGAAACTCAGTACATGTGCTACTTTATGCTATTAGGTAATATTTCATTTACTGTTGTTGCTTCTTTATTTATAAAATTAATCTATAGCTTCCATTTTTTTTGGTGCTGGTTTGACAATCTTAATATCAGTATTTTGCTGATCTTTTAAAGAATTCGAGAGCTCTCTATTCTTATTTATGTTAAAAATCAATTAAATAGCATTGGAGGAATTTGTCCCATGTGGCTATGACTTGACCTATTTTTTTTTGGGGGGGGGAGGTGGGACTTAATGGTGCATGAGAAAGGGAGGGTAGTTCCACAACTTTGTCCATTTTTTTGCTATAGCAAACAGCTTGCTAGATTCTCTAGTACTTCTGGGGTCAACTAATAAAAAAACATTATTTGAAGCTTAATATACAGACAAAAATGTGAATTTCATAAAGGTACCATTCCATACATTTTCACTAAACATACCTTTTCAACCAGAATCCAGATGAACAAGCAAAATTTTGCCAACACTCCGGAGGCCCTCTCGTGTCCCTTCCAGTCACTGCCCCATTCCCAAGGGTAACCCCTTTGCTCAATTCTATCATCATACATTAGTTTTGCCTATTTTTATAACTAATATAAATGTAATTTTTCTTTCAGCATGAGTGAGATTCATTCATGTTGCTGTGTAGTTTATTTATTCTCTTTCATGTATAGGTATTCCATTATTTGAAAATACCACAATTAATTTATCCATTGTTCTGTTGATAAACATTTGGGGTAGTTTTCTGATTGAGGTTATTGTAACTAGTTCTATTCTGCACAATCTTGTACATGTTTTTTATAAACTTATGGATGCATTCCTGTTGAGTATATACCTAGAACTATTAATAGGATTGGTAGGTCACAGTGCATGCTTATTACGGTGGTGCATACTGCTAAACACTTTTCCAAAGTTTGTGTAAGTATAAACATTTCTTTCAGAAATGTATGAGAATTCTAATTGCTCCACTTCTTCACCCAGCTTTTGCAATCTCTTTTTAATTTTAGCCATTCTATTATTTGCATATTGCTAGTGTTTTGGGATTTTAATTTGCTTTTCAGGGTTAACTAATTAAACTGACATTTTCTCATTTATTTATTGGCTATTTGAATAGGCTGTAGTGTGAACCTTTGTTACATCATTTGGCTAAATTTTCTATTGGATAATGTGTCTTTTTCTTATTAATATTAGGGGTTCATTATAGATTCTGATTATGATTCTTGAGCCCTTCAGTATAAATGTATTACAAAAATCTTCTCCCCCTATGTGGTTGCCATTTTACCCTCTTTTTTGGTGGCATCATTTATAATTTTCTTTCCTTTATGATTACTGCTTATATTCTGGGTCAATTTCATCCAAGTTTTTAGAATATCAGCATAGATTTAAGAAAAATACTTTCTTACTACTCTTCTTACAAATTTTCTTTTTTTGGTGTCTTATGTATCTCTGAATTATGCCTTATCTTATTTTTAATTTTGAGTTTTATATTTTTCTCTCTTTTTATATTAGCCGGGTTATGTAGTATGTTTTCAGTGATTTTTCCCCAAAAAGAATTTTTCAAATTTTAAAATAAATTTTATAGTTTTAAATTAATTTTTTATTAATACATTATTTTTCTTTCCCTTAATTATATCTTCTGTTCTAATTTCTTGAGTTGAATATTTAACTCATGAATTTTTATTCTTTCATTGTAAAAGGTGTAATGATTTAATTATGTAACTGTTCTTTCGAATGAACATTTTCTTCATATCCCTTACTTTGAGACATGATGTTTTCATAATCATTATTTTGTAAAGTAGCTATTTGCTGAAAAATAGCACAGGAAACAGATTAAGTTAGGGAAGCAGAATCTTCAATTCAGGTGTCAAATTGACCAAGTTCTCTGCTATGTGGCATTAACTCAATCATTTAGATTCAGGTTCTTGACCTGTAGGAGGTGTCCTCCCAATTAAACTTGGTAAATTCACAGGACTTCTGTGTGGTATTTTAACATGTACCTACCTCTTTAGCCTCTGATCCATCTTTTACTTGCTTACATTCCACCCTGAAACTTATCTGCCTCCTGGAGAGATGGCATATGCCAATAACCTGAGTGGCATCTGTCTTCTTTTTACTTCCCTTGTCCCCAAGGAAAGGGATCTAGAGATACTCCTGTGGCACACAGGTGACCAGGTGTGACATTGCTGTTTGACCATCCTGGTCATGTCATCTGCTTCTGAAGAACTCTATAGCCACAGAAGTATATGGCAATCTAAATTAGCTACAGTAAATTTTTCTATATTTTGTCCCAATGTTCCTGCATTTGTGAAATATTTTTAATAGGTTTGGGTTTGATATTGTGGCATTCTGCTATTATCATAGTAGATGTTTTTCTTCTCTATTTTTTATTTGCATTATATCTTTTAGTTGCCTCTCTGGAGAGCAGCTAATAGGGTCTGTATTCTGCCATTTTCTGCTGTATGTTAATCTTACAAGTAATTTTGATTAGAAATGTTTTTTATCAGGAAACAAGATATAATTATTTTAAATGAGTGACTTTAAAAGACACTTTGTTTCTACCTGTTATTGTTATTTAGTAGTCTCTCTGTATACCGTACTTCTTTGTAAATCAAAGAGAAAACATTGTATATCTGTTTATGGAATTTTAATGAATAAAAGAATATTTGATTAGATGGCTTTAATATTTCCTGTAAGGAAATCTGTCAATTCTGATCCCATTTATTTAAATCTTCTCCCAAAACGCCTTACACAGGCCCAAATCTTATAAGTCCTTTCTAATATCCTCTTATTAAACTGCTTCCTTATGGTTTTATACTTTTTCTGCAATAAGTCAATAAACTCAACTTAGTTCTACGACAGTATTTCTGGTGGTTTTGACTATAGGGCACTGATTTGTAATATATATTTTTTTAATTTATAAATTTACCCATGACTGTTTAATGAACACATATTATTTGTTATAAAATATTGACATAAATAATAGTTAATATTATATATTACATATAATAGTAAAAGTTAATAGAAAGTGTTAATTATAAAAGTTGATGTTTACAGAACACATTTACATATATTTTGTACTTTGATTATAACACAACTCTATAAGATAGCACTGTCTTTCATTTACCAGTCTAAAAATTAAAGTTAAACAAAGTAATCAGTAGTTATAATATTAAGTAATTAACCTATGAACATCATGCAATGAAATAGACACTACTAAGATAGTTCCCCATTGAGTAACCAATGAAGACACTGAGTCTCAAAAAAGTTTATAACATTTCTGGAGGCCACAGAACTTAGCAAGAGGCAGAGCCAGAAGGTTTCTCTCAACCTTATCATTATGATTACCACACTAATATCCAGACGTTAAGAGGGGAAGGGAAAAGTGCTCCTAGCAAAAAAAAGAGGGAGAATATATGATGTGTTTGAGAACATGAAATACATTTATCATTGCTTGAATATATACAGTAAGAGAGAGCAGCAAGACACAGGGCTGGAAAAGTGAACAAGGTAGTAGTGTGTGTAGGGGGATAAGTTGGGACCATATTTGAAGTAAAATGAGAAGCTACTGAAGATTTTAAACAGGAATCCCACATGAAATTGTATTTTTAAATACTGCTCTAACTGCAAAGTAGAAAATGGGTTTGAGGAGAGCAATGCCGGTGATGAGGAGACCAATTAGGAAGGTATTGTAGGACTTTAGTAGAAATATCATGTTGCATGGAATGACAGTGGTGACAGTAATGCTAGAGGAAAATAGACATATTGGAGAGACTTAGGAGGTAGATTTAGTGAGAATCAGTTATTGATTGGATTTGCAGGTAGCAGAGTATGTGGAATCAAGGATAACAACTAAATATCAGACTTGACCAATTGCTGGTATCATTGCAGTAGAAGTAAATTTGTTGGGAGACAGGAATTGGTTTTGAACAAGCTAATTTTCAGAAGCGCCTGTGTGCATGCATTTAATTAGGAAATTAAATATTCATGCCCGAAGCTCAGGAGGCAGGTGTTGTATGTGTGTGTGTGTGAGAGAGAGAAAGTGTATGTGTTAATAATCTACATTTATTTGGTAATTGATACCACAGAACTAGAAAGAATTATCCTATGAGGTTACTAAGAGTGGCCAGGCTTTGGGAATGCCAATATTTAAAGGATACATAGCGGAATCAGGGTGTGCACAGGAGATTGAGAAAGAGCAGACAAAGAGGGTGATGTATAATTGAAGCCACGAAATAGAGATGATTCAAGCAAAGATGTGAAGCCTGATAAGACTGCAGAGGGTCATTGGATTTGGAAGAGCCTCAAAAAATCTTCTTTTACTTTTTTTGAGTCAAAGGGCATCTACCGTCTCTTCTTGGATCACTCCCTCTTTTTAAACATCTTGATGCTTTTAAATTCCCAGCTCTGTCAAAGGACCCTGCCTCTACCGTAGAAAGGATACCCCAAGGTCTTTAAGGTCATGAAATCCATCCAGGAAGAGGGTGGTATATCTTTATTGTTCATCTTTGGTAGATGTTTTTAAAAGACCTTACTTTCAGAGCAGTACATCTATAGGACAGATGCATCTGTCTTTAGGTAATATTCGCCAATTCGTGTAACATTACCTTGAAGAATTATTAGGCCAAAAAATTGTCTGGCTCTTTGTCTTACCAAAGATACCTTTCCCACCAGGAGTGAAGAAGTAAGTAAGTACATAAACAAATAAAATTTTGTCTTGTTACTCTGAACACATGTGGAGAGACTGTAGAGGAAATGGACACTGTGGTTAAATGTGTACTTTCTATTGGATGTCCATAAAGCAACAGAGCTCACAGATGTTATACTCCCATCTATTCCTATTAAATTTCACATAAATATTTAGAATATTGCAAATAATAATTCCTGTTATATTTTAAATTATAGGAAATATATATATAATTATTAGCATTGAGAGTTTTTGCTCCCAAAAGCAAGATGAAGTAAGTTCTATGTGATTTTCTAACTTCTAGCTTAACTCTATATGTACTCAAGTTTAACCAACATTTTACACAATGATAATATTAACGAAAGCAATGGGACTATTGATATTATTTCGTCATTTCAGACTTATACTCTCTCCCTTTTTTCTTCTTTGTTTTATCTAACTTTATGTTCCTTAACCATTCTCAAACTTTATTTGTAGGCAGGAGGAGGTAGGGGTTACTGATATTGCTACTTTTTCCTTCTCTGGGTTCTGATTATTTTTCATTTTATTTTTCCACTTCATTTCCATGTTTTTCCTCCTCCAACTGTGTCTCAAAAAAAGAGCTTTATAGTATGTTAAAAAAAAAACCTTTGAAATGATATCGTCTCTGTCATTTCACTCTCACTTTTTAAATTATAAACTAAAATTAAAATTGGCATATTGATAAAAGCTTCCCAGGCTGCTGCCTGCTGCTTACTTGTGATTAGGTGTGAGAAGGTAGCCTTTCTCAGTTCAGATAAAAAAATATGTAAATGATGATATTTAAACTAAAATTACAGAGCAGCAGAGGAGGGAGGGGCACATTTATTCCCTTTCCTCCCCATCTTTCTTTTTTGTATGGCTATCTAGAGAGCATTTTATAACTCCTTGGATTAGGAGTTGTAGATCAAGGGAAACTTCATACACAACTGCACATCAGTTCTCTGCTTTGGAAAGAAAACATCCCTGACCTTGCTCTGATATTCTAAATTGTTCATTCTTTATTCAGATGATGCATTATATGTTGCAACTTTTCTTCATGGAAAGAAATCTAGCTTGCTATAGGCCAACCTTTATGTTCAGGTTTTTAATATGTTTTCATTTAATACATACAATAATTCTTCAAAATAGGTATCATTATTTTTGTTTTCACACAATAATAAATTGAAATGCAGTGATACTATCTAATGTATCCACGGCCACTCACTAGAAAGTAAGAGATGAAGGACTGGATCTGCTAGATTATAAATCATAGACCATTGTCATAAAAAATAGAGCTAGATGTGCCTATCGTGGAAACTAAAGCATGACCAATATCTCTGTGCATGGGCTTGTGTCCTAGCAACAGCTGACAACTTAAAACAGTTGTGAGGACTACTTTAATGGCTCCAGTCATTGACATAAATTCTGTCCAGAAGAAGACACACAGATATTGTGCAGAGACTAGAAGGGAGCATGCATATAGCTTCTAATTGGATGTATAGAGACTTTGGCCACTCTTTAGAATTTGAGTTTGAGCTTTAAATTTCCATCATGAACTCTGTCATATTAATAGACATAATTTAATTTGTCACCTAATAAACTGATGCAACCATGAGTTTTAATATGTACATAGGCCAAGAATTGGGGATTTCTAGTGAAAATAAGAATCTGGTAACTGTGACTTCATAAATGCTTTAAATGTTTTGAAACTTAATAAGTAAAGGAGTAAAGTGTGAATGTAGTTTATTGCAGACCTTGTCTGGTTGCAATGTGTGAATTTGCACGTATCTAGAAATATGTTTCTCTGAACAAAAAAGGACTAAAGGAAGAACTGAAAAATGGAATGGATAATATTTTCTGAATAATACCTATACTTATGTGAAAGGAAGTCAGATTAGTCAAATTCTAAATTCCTATTTTTAGGATTCATTTAGTTTTAAAATGACACTTGAAGAGTTCCAAGTATAGTCCAGTCCTCAGGACACAAGCAATATTCCTGTAAAGTCCTGGGTTCCCATGCCAGCACTGCTGGATCCAGAAGCAAATAATGTCGACGTGGATCTTAGAGGCATGGGAATTCATTTTCTCACCAGCAAAGCTAATACTAGCTCATCTAGGATTAAAATTTCCCACCTTCCTCAGAGCACTTAAAGATAAAATATTTAATTAAAATTTTAGAGAAAGAGAGAGAAAGAAAGAACATAGTGAGACCAAAAGATCTGGTGCTTGCTCTTTGAGCTTATGGCTGAATGACGATGTCTAAAGGGCCACAATTTCCGTTCTTTCCTCATGGCCTCATTATTTTGAAGCTTCTGATGAAACTACCTTTCTGTGACTTCTTTTCTCACAAATGTCCAATTCTTCAGTTGGAGAGAGGTAGCAGACTGTCTGTATAGTTTAAAATAAAATATTTAAGTAGAATTGGGCATCTGTGTCTTTCATTTTAACCATGTAGAAGAGACAAAACAAGGAGGAGACAGGAGGTATGGATAGCTGGCACGTTGCCTAGTGTGGAGACCATGGGAACTCCAGCAGCTTCGTCTAGAGACAACAAATCTCTTTATTCTTTTATCAAAGAGAATTCATCATGTTGGAAGTCTAAACTCCTTTAGTGAAAAAGGGAACTGATGGTGCTTTTTTTGTCTGTCATCATTCACTTTTGTTTGATGTATGAATCTTTTGAGAAACAGGTAGCATGAGAGCAGGAATTTAATACCATGTCCACCCCTGCCTCTCCCTATCTCATTATCTATCTCCACCTAAATGCTATGGGCAGAATGAGAAAGATACCTTGTGAAATGTGAAAATGATTCAACAGGTTTTATGTGAGAGGGAAAATGGATGTAGTCATCAGGTAACAAGTATAGTTTCACGTTACAGGCTTAATTTCTCTGTGAGATACAAATGAGATGCCATGTTGGACAAGCTCTGACACAGAGCTACCCAAAATACTTCTAATGCTTATACCAATGACTGGTAATTATTTTGAAGACTTTGAGGGCAACAAGGTTACCAGGCTGTAGTGGTCCTCTGTTTCCTTATAATTCACTTGCAACCAGAAAAACCACCAGATTTATAGACATACATTTAACCCCAACTTGTTAGGGTTTACCAGTCATGTCATTCTTGACTCCCTTCAAGCATATCTGCTAAAAGTTGAAGGAAAGTTTTCCTCCTCCATTTAGGATGAATTATCACTGATCTCACACAAGCAAATAATGTTAAATCTAGGTGGGTCTTAGACATCATACAATTATGAGAGTTTTATTGTTTTAAATGAGAAAATCGAGGCTTAGATGTCCTATTTAGCTCACCCTTGGTCGTAAAACCTGTGTGGCAGAACCCACAAGAGCATTAGAACCCAGTTTCTGTTACTGCCTGCCCTGTCCTCTCCCCACCTCATCTTTCACTAGATTCATTTAGAGTAGAAGGCCATTCTTTACTCTATTGTATATGCATATTGAAATAGCTGGATTAAAGTTAATACAAAATAACTCAACATTGGGTAGGGCTTCCTTTCTTCTTCTCTCCCTCCCTATGCCAACAGCCTGAAGTAACTTTAACTCATCAAAATGGAGAGGTGACTTCTTCAGGGTAAACATTTTGTGAGGGGAGCAATGCTACTGAAGCATATGCGATATGTTGTTTTTGAAAAGGGTAGCCCCACTTTCTGTTGAGCGTCCATTGAAAACAGTTAAATGTCTGAATGGCCTTTGACAGTCTGTCACTTTCCATTATGCATTCTTCTTATTCAAACCAGTAATTCCTATTTACAATCCTACATGATGGTTTTACTTTCAAGAGGTTATAAAGAAAATGGCTTGTCCTTGATGATGTACTGTTCAGAGCCTTTTATCTTTCCCTTCAGTCTTCAAGGGAGTAAGACCAACACTTTCCTTTTTCTCAGAATACATCAATCTATTGTCCAAATGCCTAGATAAAAATGATACTTAGCTTGCCATTTCTAGACTTATCTCCCTGGTCCTAAATTAGAAAAGAATTTATTTCTCCCTCTGCAGATTAACTGCAGGAGACACTGAGAAACAAGCCTTGGTGTTTGTTTTCATCAAACACACATGACCACATTTACACATTACCGGATTTCTTAGTGATCATTTATGTTTGATATAATTGTGACTCATTTTCAAGCCTTTTTTGCTTTATTTCCATTGTTTCTACTTGCCTACCCTCATTCATCCACTAAGCCTTCTTCTTGCTTCTCTTCATTACCCATTCATTTTTCCTTCCTTCTACTTTCCATCATCCCAGCTATTTAAAGTATAGTGAGAAATTTTAGCTTTTCATAATATTAAAACATGAAAATCTTCACTCATATTCATCCTACATAATACTGCTACTTAATTTTCATAAACATCAGCAATCATACCATTTCTTCTCAAAAAACTTTTATGATCTCATTGACCTTCATTGACTTTAAAATGAAGTACACATTTACCCTGACATTCAAATTCTTTCATAACAAAATTCTTTTACTAATCTTCTACTATTCCTTCCACATATATTTAGTACTACTGCCATACCATCCTCTAAACTATTTGCCTAGATCTGTATCATCATTCTGTCTACTGCTTTTATTTCCATGGTCTAAAATAGCATCTTCTCAACTGATAAAATTTCATTTTTTAAAGACCTAGCTCAAATGCCATCTCTGCCAGAAAACTATTCATTTTGTCCATCTGACCTTCCTTTCTCTTTCCATGGACAACAGAGTTTTAATGATGAACCACCATGTATCAGGTACAGTTTAGTTGCTCGGAATACAATGGTGAATTATGTAGCAATAGGACCTTCCTGCCTTCAAGAATTTTAAAGCCCAAGGAGAGAAATAGAGAAATACAACAAAGTATTAATTGTGCTATAATGGAAGTTCTATAGGCACACATAAAAAGGGAACTTGGCCCAATCTTTAGCAATGAGGCAAGGATTCTAATAAAAAGTGACATCTATGCCAAGGCTGGAATAAACATTCCTACACATTATGATGAAGAATAAGGAAAGAGTAAGAGGGTTCCATGAAGATGGAAAACATAAATTAATGACCAAATGTGAGAAAAAGCACAACTTTTGTGAAGAATATACAGAAATTCCAAATAATCTACATACAGAATGAGTCTAAGAAGCAATGAACACTGACACTGGAAGGAATGTAGTGGGCTTAGATTAGTTGTTATTAAGATTCCATAGGGAAGCTTATCCAGTAGGAAATTAGATTTACAGGTCAAGAAAGGAGAG
Organism: Dasypus novemcinctus; assembly: GCF_030445035.2. Classification (NCBI taxonomy): domain Eukaryota; kingdom Metazoa; phylum Chordata; class Mammalia; order Cingulata; family Dasypodidae; genus Dasypus; species Dasypus novemcinctus. The sequence goes on from NC_080676.1 coordinate 84,468,309, forward strand.
AGATCTAGTTTGAAGATTTAGATTTGAGAAATTTCAGTATATCATTGGTCACTAACTCAGTAACAGAGTTATTGCTCAAGATAAATATTCAGAACCAAGAACCTGGACATAATTTTGAAGAATATCAATATTTAAAGAATGGTCAAGGAGTCTAAACAGGAATGACTAGTGAAGGGGGAGGAAAAACAAAAGTCTGAGAACACAAAACCAAGAAACAGAGCGAGACTGGTCAACATAGTCAAAAGAATTTCTAAGAAGTTAAATAAGGTAGGAATGTGAAGTATCCTTCGAATTTAGCCACAGAGTAAATCATTAAAAGAGGTTTGGATATGAAGGGCTGAACAGAAAGGACATTGATAGGATAACCAACAAGATGGCAGTGGACTAAGGAGGTCCTAGAGTCAGCTCCTGCTACAGGGCAGTTAGTAAACACCCAGAGCTATCTGGAGCTAGCTGAAGCACCTGTTTGGGGGCTCCAGGAGGCCAGAAGAACATCCTGAAGCATCCTTGAAGGAATGGAAGGAGGAGACTGCTCATCTGCAGAGAAGAGTCATAAGTAGAGCACTTCACACCAAGGAGGATTGTGCCCATCCTCCACTGTAGGCACAAACCATTTTGGGAGCAATGTCTGCCACCAGAATTGAAAGCTCCACTTCCCAAAAATGGGGGAGGAAGACATGATTGGGCACCAACTTCAGCTACTGATGAATAAATTCAGCAGGCTAAAGTATAATCCTGAAAACAACTGAAGTTAAAACCTGTCCAAGTGAGAAAGAGGCCAGGAGCCACCATTTAACTCCATACCTGGCACAAGAGGAAGCAAGGCAGACTGAAAATCATAGTGCTGGTGGGGACTGGCTTCTTTCCCTCCAGATCAGATTGCAGCTTTGGCATAGGCCCAAGCACTACCTCCAGCAGGAAGGAAGCTGGGGAACCTGTGCCAGCCTCTCCAGAAAATTATCAGCCAAGAGGGAAGCCAATGATTGTCCTACTTAGGCAGTGCAAGGCATCCCAGGAACAATTCTGAGCTGGAATTGGAAGCTCCATTTCACAAAAACAGGGGAGGTGATGGTTGACTACTGATTTTGGCTATTGATTGGTGGACTTGGCTGGCTGAGTTAGGAACCTAGGCAGAGCCAGGGTGTGAATCTATCCAGGTCGGAGGTAGGCCAGTGGCCGCCACTTTGACTCTGCCCCCAGCCCGAGTGGAAGTCAGGACCAAAAATCACAGTGATGGTAGGAGGTAGGAACTCACTTCTTTCACCCAGATCAACCTGCAGCCCTTGGCTAGTTTTCAACCCCACCTCTAGCAGGGAGGAGGCCTATCCAGGTAACTGCAGGTACTTTTGACTGGCACAGACTGAACAATCATAAGTGTATCAGGGCAACTGCAGTCATTTTGGACCTGCACTGCATAGACAGCTGCACACACCTGCAGCTCCATCCATGCCCCAGGCAGGGGAGAAAGGGGAGTGAAGCTTCATCAATCTCTCTGGGGAACTACAGTCTAGGCCTACATGACTTAGATTATTCCACACAGATGTGACTCTGTCCCTACCCCTGGCAAAGGAGAAAGTTGGAAGAAGCTTCGTTGGTCTGTGAGGCAATGAGGGCAGCTTGAACCTCCACAACTTATAGCATGAACTACATCCTTGGCTCCTATTGCACAACCATCAATCCATACCAAGAAACAGGAAAATATGGCCCAGTTAAAGGAACAAGATACGCCCCCAGATGACATAAAGGAGATGAGATAACTAATAATAGATATTCAAACAAATCTCCTTAATGAATTCAATGAGATGGCCAGATTAAGAATATTAAGAAGACATTGGATGAGCACAAAGAATTTGAAAGCATACATAGAAAAGTAGCAGATCTTATGGGAATGAAAGTTGCAATAATTGAAATTAAAAATCTTTAGAATCATATAATAGCAGATTTGAGGAGGCAGAAGAAAGGAGCTTGAAGAAATGGCCTCTGAGAGTGAACATACAAAAGAACAGATGAAGAAAAAATGGAAGGTCTCAGGGAAATAGATGACAGCAAAAGACATGGAAACATATATGTTATGGGTGTCCCAGAAGGAGAAGAAAAGAGAAAAGGGGCAGAAGTAATATTTGAAGAAATAATGGTAAAAAATTTCCCAACCCTATTGAAAGACATAGATATCCATGTCCAAGAAGCACAACATATTCTCATCCAAAAAAATCCAAATAGACAAACTCTGAGACACATACTAATCAGAATGTCAAATGCCAAAGACAAAGAGAAGATTCTGAGAACAGCAAGAGAAAAGTACTGCATAACATATAAGGGATATCCAATAAGATTAAGTGCTGATTTCTCACCAGAAACCATGGAGGCAAGAAGACAGTGGTCTGATATATTTAAGATACTACAAGAGAAAAACTTCCAGCCAAGAAACTTATATCCAGTAAAATTGTCTTTCAAAATGAGGGCAAGATTATAATATTCACAGATAAACAGAAACTGAGAGAATTTCTAAGCAAGAGACCATTTTTTTCAGGAAATGCTAAAGGATGTGCTAGAACCTGAAATGAAAAGACAGGAGAGAAAGGCCTGGAAGAGAGTCTAGAAATGAAGATCATGTCAATAAAAGTAACCAAAACTGTCAAAAGAGTGGGGAAAATAAAATATGAAAGATACAACTCAAATAGGAATAAGCTTAACCAATAATGTAAAGCACTTGTATTCAGAAAACTGCAATTCAATATTAAAAGAAATTTTAAAAGACCTAAATAACTAGAAGACCATTCCATGCTCATGGTTTGGAAGACTAAATATCATTAAGACATAAATTCTATCAAATTGATATACAGATTCAATGCAATACCAATAAAAATTCCAACAGCATTAAAAAATATATAAAAAACATGATTATCAAATTTATTTGGCAAGGTAAGGGGTCCTGAATAGCTAGAAACATCTTAAAAAGGAAAAGTGAACTCTCATCTCCAGACTTTAAATCATATTATCTAGCTATAGTATTAAAAACAGCATAGTATTGGCATAAAGACAGACATATAGGCCAATGGAACCAAATTTATGGTTCAGAAACAGACCCTCACATGTATGGTCAAGTGATTTTTGACTAACCTGTCAAACCCACAAAACTCAGGCAGAACAGTCCATTCTATAAATGGTGCTGAAAGATCTAGATATCCATAGCCAAAAGAAAGAAAGAGGACCCCTATCTCACACTTTATCAAAAAATTAACTCAAAATGGATCAAAAACCTAAAAATAAAAGCAAGAACCATAAAGCTTCTAGAAGAAATTGTAGGAAAATATCTTCAAGCCCTGGTGGTAGGTGGTGGATTCTTAAAGGAGATAAGAGGAGAACTGAGATGGACTACTGATGTTTAGTGTATGTAAAAATTTTAATTAGCTTTACTGTAAAAGTGTGGAAATGTATACAGTAGATGGTAACAAATATTGAGTAACAGCTTGTTTATAAATGGGGATGTGGCTGAAAATAGTGGTCTAAAGATGTACATGCCAATTAACAGAATGCTAGAGAATAATCTAGGAACTGACTAGCACAATAAAACAAGAGGTGGATGAGAATTGTGGTTGATGGTACAGAGGCAAGAGTGTCCCTTGTGAGCTAGAACAAATGTGTATCACTACTGCAGGGTGGTGGGAATTTGGAGAAGCATGGGAAAAATACAACTGGAGTGAACTAAGGACTGTAATTAGCAGTAATAATGTAATATGCTTGCATCTATGCCAAAGATGTACTGTGTTAATAATGGGACAGTATGGAAAATGTGTGCCAAGTGTATACTATGGATGTGGTAATGGCCAGATGATATTATTTTTTCTGTAACAAATGTTTCATCACCATGTGGTGTGTTGATATATGGAAGTTATTTGGGAATTCTGTACATGTGCATGATTGTTTTATAAATTTAAACTTCTGTCATAAAAATATATTTAAAAATAATAAAAGGTGATTATTTTTTAAAAAATATTTCTATGACAGAAGTAAATTTATAAAACAATCATGCACAATCACATGATCATATCTATAGACACAGAAAAAGCATTTGACAAAATATAGCACCATTTCTTCATGAAAACACTGCAAAAGATAGAAATAGAAGGAAAAATTCTGAACAAGATCAAGGGTATATATGAAAACCCCAGAGCTAACATCATTTACAATGGTGAAATCCTAAAATATTTCCCTAAAATCTTAGGATCAGGAACAAGGCAAGGATTCCCACTATCACCCCTCCTATTTAACATTGTGTTGGAAGTACTTGCTCAAGCACTGAGGCAAGAACCAGATATAAAAGGCATCCAGATTAGAAAGGGAGAAGTCAAAATTTCACTATTTGCAGATGACATGAACCTATCATAGAAAGCCCTGAGAAGTCTACAAAACTTCTAGAACTTATAAATGAGTTCAGTAATGTTGCAGGTTATAAGATCAATGTGCAAAAATCAGTAGCAATTCTGTACACCAATAATGAGCAATCTGAGGAAGAAATTAACAAATAAATACCATTTACAACAGTAAATAAATAAAAAAAATATCTAGGAATAATTTAACTAAAGATGTAAAAGACTTATAGACAGAAAACTACACAACACTGTTCAAGGAAATCAAAGAAGATTTAAGTAAATGGAGGAATATTTCCTGTTCATGATTAGGAAAACTAAATATCATAAAAATGTCTATCCCACCCAAACTGATCTACAGATTCAATGCAATCCCAATAAATTCAACAGAGCATTTTTAATGAACTAGAAAAACTAACTATGAAATTTATGTGGAAAGAAAAGAGGCCCTGAACAGTCAAAGATATATTGGAAAAGAAAAATGAAATTGGAGTAATCACATTACCTGACTTCAAAACATACTATAAAGTTACAGTGGTGAAAACAAGGATAGGCATGTGACCAATGGAATCGAATTGAGAGTTCTGACATAGATCCTCACATATACAGTCATCTGATATTTGACAAGGCCACCAAGCTCACTCAACTGGGAGAGAATGGCCTCTTCAATAAATGGTGCTTGAAGAACTGGATATCTATATGTAAAAGAATGAAAGAGGATTACCATCTCACACCTTATACAAAAATCAACTCAAGATGGATCAAAGACCTAAATATAAGACCCAAGACCATAAAGACCTTGGAAAACAATGTAGAGAAGCATCTACAGGACCTTGTAATAGGAAATGGCTTCATGAACTTCACACCAAAAGCACGAGCAGCAAAAGAACAAATAGATAAATGGGATGTCCTCAAAATTAAAGCCTTTTGCACCTCAAAGGAGTTTGTCAAGAAAGTGAAAAGACAGGCCAATGAGAAAAAAATCTGGTAAACATATATCTGATAGGAGACTAATATCCTGCATATATAAAGAAATCCTGTATCTCAAAAATAAAAAGATGAACAACCCATTTATAAAATGGCAAGAGATTTGAACAGATGCTTCTCCAAAAAAGAAATACAAATGGCTAGAAAGCACATGAAAAGATGCTCAAAATCACTAGCTATTAGGCAAATGTAAATCAAAACTACAATGAGATACCATCTTACTCACATAAGACTAGGGGCTATCAAAAAAACAGAAGACTACAAGTGCTGGAAAGGATGTGGAGGAATGGAAACACTCATCCATTGTTTGTGGGAATGCAGAAGGATCCAGCCATTCCGGAGGACATTTTGGCAGTTTCTCAAAAAACTAGCTATAGATTTGCCATATGACCCAGCAATTCCACTGCTGGGTATATACCCAGAAGAACTGAAAACAAGGACACAAACAAATACCTATATACCAATGTTCAAAGTGGCATTATTCACTATTGCAGAGTTTGGAATCAACCCAAATGCCCATCAACAGATGAATGGATAAACAAAATATGGTATATACATACAATGGAATACTACTCAGTTATAAGAAGGAATACAGTACAAACACATGGGATTACATGGATGAATCTTGAGGACCTTATGTTGCGTGAAGCAAGATAGGCATTGAAGAACAAATACTACATGAACTCTCTGATATGAAATAAGCAAACCAAGCTGTCTCAGAGAGCTAGAGGCTGGATGATAGGCTTACAGGAAATTGTGGAGGAGAGGAAGGTTGTGAGCTGAAGCCTACATGGATGAAATCTATGATAAAGTGGAGGTAAGTAGTTATACAGGGAAGGGATAAGACAGGGGCATAGGGATACTATTGCATGGGGCTTTGCAGGCTTGAAGAGGGCTAGGTTTGGGAAGATGGGTCAGATGGCCTAAGGAATTGGGAGGAGGGTTGGGGGGAACAGATGAACATGGGAGATTGTCAGGTATGTGACTGAAACTATAATGATGAGAAAACTCTTTAGAAAATATAATAAGGAAGTGTTATCTGTTTATTTAAGGTGCTTAATGGGTGGCATCTGGTACAGGTGCTGGCTTCTAGGGAGTGTGTGAGTGCTTATCTTTCAATAGTGTGTTATATCATTGGATGGAGATACACACAATGAGTGGGAAGTTGTAACCCTATCCTGGGGAGGCCTGAAGTTTTCAAACATAGGGATTTGGGTCTCTCAAGAGAATTGGTGGCTCCCAATGAGGAAGGACAGTTTAGTGTGTCAAGCCCTCAGCATTGTTGCAAGTATCTGTGAATCTGATCCTTCAAGCAGTGAAGCCTGGTTCATGTGGGCCATGAGGGGAGATGGAGAGAGAAATAGAATAGATGGAATCAGGGTAACTGGGGGGCAATGGAAGTATTCCACAAAGATCATGCAATGATGGTTATAGGACAAGTTAAATTTCACCAAAAATGTATAAAAGTCTATAGGCTAAAATGTAGACCATAATATAAACCATAATGTAACTAAAACTTCAGAAAATTATACAATCTAAAATATAAACTATAATGTAAACCAAAATGGAACCATGTTTTGTAGCTATGGTTCAATATCTGTACATCAGCTGCAGCAAATGTAACATGAACATGTAAAAAGGTAATTGCTGGGGAAGGGGGAAAAGGATTTGATGTTGGATATGTGAGAGTCCCCTATATTGTATAGGTGATTTTACCGTGATCTAAAACTTTTTTGAAGATAAAATTAAAAATTAAAAGTATGTAGACACTGAGGAAGGAATGAAAGAAATTGCCTTGCCACTGTACATACAGGATAATACCTATTACAGTGATGAAAGGCAAAATGTCAAAAACAAAGTTTTCATTTTTAATAGCCCAATTCATTTTTTACTTTATTTCAGTTTTTCTAAATTAGGATGTATTCTATTTCTAACCTTTAAAGCTATCACTACTGTTTCATTTTCCTACTAATTGAATTTGGCAATATATTAGGTTTCATTTTTGAAGAAGTTTTGGACCACAGAGGGGTTCAAATATGTCAGGGGAGGAAACACTGGTGTGGGGTGTTACTGATGAGGGATACATGGTTGGGAGAGAGTTCTCCAGGGCATGTATATAGGGTATATAAAAATGTTCAGATATTCATTGTAGTAGTTACATTTACAAATGATAACTGAGGGAGTGCTGAGTTCTGAGCCAGGGGAGCTCTGTCATATTCCCAATGGAACAGCAATAATCCTCCAAACGTAAGGTGGAAGGTTAAAGAACAGTGAAGAAGGATGGTCCAATGATGAGCCCTTGATACTGATGACTATGCTTATGAGCCTGTGTGCCTGAAATTTCGGCTAGGCCTAGAGCTGCAGGGTGCCTAAGAGTTACCTCCTGAGAGTCTCCATGTTGCTCAAATGTGGCCATTCTGTAAGCCAAACTCAGCATGTAAATGCATTACCTTTCCCCTAGTGTGGGACATGACTACTGGGGATAAACTTCCCTGGCACTGAGGGGTTACTACCAATCACTAGCTGGAGGTGGAACTAGGAAAAATCCTTGAATAAAAGGTGGATAATGGTAATGAGTTTATGTGGCTAAGGGTCTTCAAAAAAGAGTTGGGAGGCCATCAGAGGGGTCACACTTATGCACATCTCAGTAGGATCCCAGAGACAGCCAAAGTAGAGACAACCCCAGATACTGTGCTCCTGAGGCCTATAGAGACTTATAGGTTCTACGGTCATGGCAGGTGGCTCTGGAGTTCAGTGGGCCCCACTTTGTAATTTGTGTTCTTGAGTGTGGTGAAGTTGGACTCAGATGTGACCTTTCTACACATGCCTCTTCTGTCACTTTTACTGAACCTGTGGTTGACACTGGGGTTGGTATATACTTAGGAGACTTGAATCTCTGAAGTGGCCATGTGCCAGCTGTGCCCTGAGCCTCAGCAGAGTTACAACTCCTACTCTCTGGTTAGTTGGACTTACCCAGGTCAGCTAACAGGGTGGTGAAGATTGCCGATCACCACACCAGGGAACCAAGAGTACCTATAAGTGCAAGCAGGAGAATCACATCCATCAACCATGTGGGATCTAAGCCCCCTCTCAATTTAGAGGTGGAGTGGACATTGCCATCCTAGGGTCCACAGGATGGAGGAATAAAATATGGATTAGAGTGGGCTTTCTGGTATTCTACTATAGAACTATTGTGACTCTAGCAATTGAAGAAACTATATCATTGATGTGGAGACAGTGGTCACGGTAGTAGCTGACAGCAGGGAGATGGAAGAAGAGGTGTGATATGGGGAATTTTCGGGACTTGGAGTTGTCCTGAATGATACTGCAGGGACAGATGCTGGACATTATATATCCTGCCATAACCCACTGAATGTACTGGGGGAGAGTGTAAACTACAATGTAAACTATAATCCATGCGGTGCAGCAGTGCTCCAAAATGTATTCACCAAATGCAATGAATCTGCCACAATGATGAAAGAGATTGTTGACGTGAGAGGAGTGGGGTGGGGTGTGCGGTATTTGGGAACCTCTTATATTTTTTAATGTAATATTTTTTCTGATCTATGTATCTTTTTTAAAAAAATACAAATAAAAAATTTTAAAAACGAATAGATAGACTTAAAAATAAGAATAATAATAAGGTAGGTTGGGGGAAAACACACCAAATGTAAGATAAGGTCTATAATTAATAGTAAGATTTTGACAATATTCTTTCATAATCTGTAACAAATATCTGATAACAATGCAAGTTGTTAGTGGAGGGTTGATTCATGGGACCCCTGTATGATGTTATGTACGTTTGCTTTGTATGTTCACAACTTTTACTATACACTTGTTTATGTATGTTCATATATAAATGATATAAAAATAATAATAGGGTGGGTTGGGGAAAAAATTTTGGTTAGTAGTAATATTTTGACAATGCTCTTTAATCATTAGTTTAAAATGTTTAACAACAATGCAAGGTATTGGTGGTAGGGTGAGTTATGAGAGTCCTGCATGATGCTATGTATGTTTGTTTTGTAAGTTCACAACTCTAACTATAACTTATCGTTCATGTATGTTTATGTGTGAGTGATATACTTAAAACAATTTTTTTTAAAAAGGATATTGGTAGCTAATGGTAAATATGTGCTGAGAGAGGAACATTTTGAGATATTTTGAGTAGTATATATGTTTACATCACACAGAGAAAGCTCAAGTAGAAAGGTCAAAATAAAAAATTTGGGAGAGAAGAAAGACTTTTTAGGTAAGTATCTGATAAGAACGTATAGTACAGCATAGTATTGGCCTGAGAAAAGAGGCTAATTAATTCTTTGTAGCAAGAGGAGAGGCATTAAGTTAGGTATAGATTCATGTACAGGGTTTTGAGGGGGCAGGGAGTTGGGCAAATCCCTGCCTGATGATTTATATTTTTCCCGTATTTTCATTATTTTTCCCCAATGGCATCATTTAGCACTTGCCATGTTGTCTCATTGGTTTTGGTGTACTTGTTCTTATCTCAGTCAGACTATAGATCAGTGCTGCCTAATATATATATAAAATTTTTATAAAAATATAAAATACTTGTGCAAATTTAAATTTTCTAATTGCTACATTAAGAGAGCCAATAAAAAATAAATTAATTCTATATTTTATTTAACCCAATATATCCAAAACACTATCGTTTCAATAGGTAATGACATAAAAATTATTGAAATATTTCACATTCCTTTCTTCTTTTTTGGTAAGGAACCTTTGAAAAGTGGTGTACACTTTATACTTACAATGAATCTTGGTACAGACCAGCTGCATTTCAAATGCTCAGCAGTCATATGCAGCTAGTGGCTACCATTTAGACAGTGCAGCCATCGATGGTAAATGCCATGAGAACAAACACTTGTTTCCCTTCACTTATAATCACTGCTTCTCATTCAACAGTTGTTGAATTGAAAAAAATAAATAAATAAAAATAAATTTAAAAAAAAAAACAGTTGTTGAATTGAAACCATGTAAAATGAGGACATCTACCAAAGTAGTCATAGGACATTACAGAATTTCTGAAAATAATATAATTGATCCAGTAAATAAAAATCAGCCATACCTAAGTAGTATTTGTCAGCTTTGCTTCTAGAAAAGTCATTTTTTTTCTCTTTGAAGGCTTTTAGGAAATTGGACTCATCTTCATGGGCAAAAATCATGCAATGTTAATTTGAGTAGCATAGATGGATTATGAAGACCTATGGCCAAAATCATGCCCAGTTGCTGTGGCCCAGGCTTTCTGACTTCTGCCTTTCAGAACATATTCTGACTCAATAAGTATAGAATAACACAAAACCCATCTGATTCAATATTACAGCAGTTTTTCTTCTTTTCCATAAACTCTGCCATCTTCCCAACATGTGGATGCTCTGGATAAGTTTGAGGGCAGAGAGACTGAAAGCTTCTCACCATTGACTATGCACAATCAGGAAGCAAATAAGCAACAAAAAAGTTTCTCTCTTCTCCAAGTACCCCTTGTGCAGATAGAGGCCTACTTTTGCTTAGAGGTATATCTTCTGGTAGTGGGAATGTGCTACATGATGAGTGAGCCATTGTAGATGAGAAACTGCACTGCAGAGAAGGGAGTTTGGAGTCTTGAGCTGGAGCATGGGGAAGTAAGCACACAGAGGGTCTTGATGGTAAAGAAGATAGAAGACCCCAGAAAGAGAAACAAGCCATTCACCTAATAGTCCACAGCTGGCCTTGTGGAGACACCAGAGCAGCTGAGCCTGGAGAGACGCAAACCCTGGGAAGAGAGGAACCCAGGAAACCTGACTCCTTATAGATGTCTACAGCCATCTTGCTCTAACACATGGCAGTAAACTTTGATGACAGAAGTCACGTATGCTTTATGGCCTGGTAACTGTAAGCTTCTACCCCAAATAAATACCCTTTATAAAAGCCAACAGATTTCTGGTATTTTGCATCAGCACCCCTTTAGCTGACTAATACAGCCATGGAATCATAGAATGTTAGACTTGGAAATGACCTTAGAGATTGTTTTGTTCATGCTCTTACACTTTCCTCTCCCCAGATTCTTATTTTACAAATAAGAAGTCTTAATATTGCATTTCTTCTAATACTAAAAACAGAATTGAGCCTGGGCTTTAGACTTCTTCAGAAATACATTTTCTTTAGAGGTCTGGTCAGGTCAGACTAAATACATGCTGTAACCTACAAAAAAAATTCTTGTATTCTTGTACATGTGGCTTGTTTATTTGCATCTAGATGAAAAAACCATGCTGCATAGATTCTCTCCCTCTGAATATTTAAGGTTTATGTATTCTTGAAGCACTAAATGCTTGTTGTATATGGACTTTGTCATTTTCTACCACTGTACTCTCAGCTGTTGCTACTGAAGAACTCCAAAAAGATTGCTCAGCTTTGCCTAATTCCTGAATCATGTAGACTTAGACCTGGTGGTATATTAGAACCTAATTCTCGACCAGAAGGAATAAGAAAATCAGTCTGTAGTCCTATGCCAGATGTCCTTTTTCTCCCAAGACTGCATCAGCTCCAAGCTGTGCTTTCTTTCGTTCCTTCTACATTCCCACACCACTCTACTCAGCTGCTTGCCTTCCTGGGCCTATTGCAACAAACCCCAAACTAGAGCCCACCTGCCTAGGGCTCTGACCTTCCATCTAGTGCTAGCAGATCTTTTCCCCTAGGGTCCAGATCCTGCTGCCTCCATCATCAGCTACTGGCTGCTGCTCTGCTTAAACTCCAGTGGAATTCTCTGACAGCATGGCTCACTCAGTTTTCTCACCTAATGCCAGGTACCAAGTCAATCCCCTGTTTGGCCTCCCTTGTTTCTCTTCCTTTAAATCAGACCTCTTGGAAACCTGGACCAAGCCTGGAATATTCATGCTGGATCTAGTGATTTGCACATTAGACTTTTCTCTTAGAATTATCTTGTCTACCCTAGCATTATTCTTCCTATCCTTAATTTCCTTATTTCCACATACCTTGCTCTTCCCCACCAGTCTGCTGCGAGGCAATGCATGGCCCAGGCTGAAGTTATGCTGAGTAGCACACTCTGGCCATTTTTCAGAAACAGAATAAGAAATTCTTATTTGTGTTATAATATAGCATCTCATTTCATTGGTCACTAGAAGTCTTTATGAAGGGTTATTATACTTTTAGTATCTCTGATGGCTGCCTCACTAAGGAAAATTAAACATCTGTCTAATTTTAAACATATAGTTTAAAAGACACTATCAAAATTGTCTGTGGTATAGGATCTCATAAAGATGAGAAAAGAGATTCTGATGCCTTGAATTCTGTATTCGCAGAAAATCACAGCTACTCAGTTTCGTTGAGTAAGAATGGAAACACATGTCACATAGTTCAGTTGATTTTCTTCTTTCACTTGCACATTTTTTTCTTTTGATACACAGAGAAGAAACCCACTTTAAAAAGTAAAGATAGAGTTCTTTTTTTAGGTATAAACATCCCTATTATTAGGACACTGCACATGAGAACACAACCTGGCTCTATATATTAGAATGAAGAGACTTCATCATATATTAGGCTTCAGCAGAAAAAAAAAAAAACATGTTTATATAGTCATCTTGAAAATTGACAGACAATATATCATTTGAAGTCTGTCATATAAAGTAAAACATTAAGAAGAATATTTATGGGGTTTTTGTGCTGTCCTAGCATTACAATTCCAATAAATCATATTGAAGCACATACCCGTCTTTCCTTTCTGCCTTTGTAAAGGTTGTACAGCCTAATAGTTGATTGAAACTTGGAAAGTCACAAAGCCTGATAGAGTTCTGAACTGGAGGATGGTGATTTAACTCCCATCCTGGGGGATGTTACTCCCTAGCCTGGGAGCACCAAACTACCCATTTCCCCTGTGTACCCTTTGCACATTCCTTGCAAGACATTAAAATGTGTTTTTTTTTAATTATTTATTTTTAAAAATTACATTCAAAAAATATGAGGTCCCATTTAACCCCACTGCCCCCACCCCCCACTCCCCCCACAGCAGCACTTGCTCCCATCATCGTGACACATCCATTGCACCTGGTAAGAACATCTCTGAGCATCACTGCACCCCACAGTCAATGATCCACATCATAGCCCACACTCTCCCACGTTCCATCCAGTGGACCCTGGGGGGATCTACAATGTCCCGTAATTGTCCGTGAAACACCACCCAGGACAACCCAACGTCCTGAAACCGGCTCCACATCTCATCTCTTCCTCCCATTCCCCAAGCCCAGCAGCCACCATGGCTACCCTTCCCACACCCATTCCACATTTTCTCTGTGGATATTGGATTAGTTGTGTCCATTGCACATCTATGTCAAGTGGGGGCTTAGATTCCATATGGATACTGGATGTACTCCTCCTGCTTTCAGTTGTAGACACTCTAGGCTCCATGGTGTGGTGGTTGACCTTCTTCAACTCCATGTTAGCTGAGTGGGGTAAGTCCAATAAATCAAAGTGTAGGAGCTGAAGTCTGTTGAGGCTCTGGGCCTGGGTGTCATATTATCAGTCCAGAGATTCAAATCCCCTAAACATATCTTAAACCCCAGCACCTATTACAATTCCAATAAAGTAGCATGGAAGTCTTGTGAAAAGAGATCCCCTCTGAGTCCAATTCCATCACGCAGAAACACAGGCTCCAAAGAAGGGCCATCTGCCATGGCAGTGAACCTCATCTGCCATGCCCATAGAACCCGTGGGTCTCTTTATCCCTCAAAAGAACCAATACCTGGGGTTGTATCTACTTTACCTGTCTCTCAGACTCTGCTCAGTTGTGCATAAGGGCATTCCTTCTGACAACCTCCAGACTCTTTTTTAGAGACTCATAGCCTTATAATCTCATTTCTCCTTTCCATTTTTAAAAAGTTTTTTAGTATTAATCAATTTTATTGAAATACATTCATAAACCATTGATTGTATTACTTTTGGTATAATCACAGAGGTGTGTATTCATCACTGCAATCATTGTTAAGAGCATTTTCATTACTCCAAGAAGAAACCCCCCTACCCCTTAATAGTCACCTTTCTATCCCTCTATCCTTCCCTGCCATACATAACTGCTACTCAATTTCTATCTCTAGAAATTTATTTGTATTTACATTTTGTATAGATGGAGTCAAACAATACATAGTACACTTGTTTCTACTTTATTTCACTTAGCATACTTCCTTTTTCTGTTTTTTTCATCATTGGTAGAAGAATATTAATAAAATACTATACCCTTCAATCCATAGGATGCTTTGGTTGTATTTTTGCCCAAACACCCTATTATTAGCATCTTGTACCACTAATGTGCATGTGTTCTGTTCCAGAGAAAAAAATGTTATGAATGCACTATTAAGCGTACTCCTTTTCCTCTATAGTATTTGCTTTACAGTCCATGTTTCATTTTTTAACTTTCCTTCTACCATTATACTAGATCTTAGACTTTCCCTTTCAACTACTATCATATCCTTATATTGGCAGTGAAATTACAAACACTGTAATGTGCATTCAACATTTCTATCCATTTCCAAGCATTAACAAACAAACTTTTTACCAATTCTGCATAGAATTAGCCTCAATTTTCTGTTCTCTATCCTCATTCCATCTTCTGGTGATCTCTAGTTTACCTGTTAATGCCATGTGTTTGCTCCTTATAATTAGTTCATAATAGTGAAATCGTACAATATTTGTCCTTTAGTGTTTGGCTAGCTTCACTCAACCAAAATTTCCTCAAGTTTCCTCCATTTTGTCATATGCTTCATGACTTCATTTCTTCTTAAAGCAGAATAGTATTATTCCATCATATATACCACAATGTTTATCCATTCATTGGTTGATGGAGGTTTTCCATCTTTTGGTAATTGTGAATGATGCCCCTATGAAGTTCAGAGTGCAGATGCCTGTTCATGTCCCTGTTCTAAGTTCTTCTGGATATAGACTGAGTAGTGTTATTGCCAGATCACATGGAAGATTTATATTTAATGTCCTTAGGAACTGCCAGTCTTCTACAGTGGCTGTTCCTTTCTACATTCACACCAACAATGAATAAGCATTCCTATTTCTCCATATCATCCCCAATACTACAGTTTTGTGGGTTTGTTTGTTTTTGAATAGCGGCCATTCTAAAGGGTATGAAATTATATCCCATTGTAGTTTGATCTGCATTTCCCTAATTGCTAGTGATATTAAAATATTTTATGTGTTTTTTCATCATTTGTATTTCCTCTTTGGAAAAATGTATTTTCAATTCTTTTGCCCATTTTTTAATTTTAATTTATTTTTTTTTATTTTTTAAAAGATACTTATATTACATAAATGTTACATAAAAAACATAGGGGATTCCCATATGCTCTGCTCCCTACCCCTCCCATATTCCCTACATTAACATCCTTCATCAGTATGGTGTATTCATTACAATTGATGAACACATTTTGGAGCATTGCCACTAAGCATGGCTTATAGTTTACATTGTAGTTTACACTTTCTCCTGCACAATTTTGTAGGTTATGGCAAGATATATAATCACTGTATCTGTCATTGCACTGTCATTCAGAGCAATTCCCAAGTCCTGAGAATGCCCCTATATTACACTTGTTTTTCCTTTTCTCTCCCCTCAGAAACTCCAATGGCTACTGCTTCCATATCAATGTGTAAGTTCATCCATTGCTAGAATCACAAAAAGCCTATAGTAGAATACCAGTAAGTCTAGTTTAGTAAATAGTTCATTCCCCAATCCTGAGGATTCTGTCTTTTGCCCATTTTTCGATAGGTAGTTTGTCTTTTCAATGTTTTGATGTAGGGTCTCTTTATATTATGGTTATTAAACCCTTATTGTATATATGATTTCCACATACTTTCTCCCATTGACTAGGCTGTCTTTCACCATCTTGACAAAATCCTTTGAGATAAAAAAGTGTTTAATTTTGAGGAGGTTCCATTTATCTATATTTTTCTTTCATCATTCATGCTTCAGATGTGAAATCTAAGAACCCGTTTCCTACCATCAAATCTGAAAAATGCTTTCCTACATTATCTTCTAGGTGTTTTATGATGCTTGCTTTTATGTTTAGGTCTTCGATACATTTTGAGTTTATTCTTGTAGAAGGAGTGAGATAAGGCTCCTTTTTCATTCTTTTGGTTATAGGTATCCAGTTCTCCCAGAACCATTTACTGAAGAGACTGTTCTGTTCCTATAAAGTGGATTTGGGAGGCTTGTTAAAAATCAGTTGGCTATAGAGGTGAGGGCCTATTTCTAAATTTTCAATTCAATTCCATTGTCAATGTATCTCTCATTATGCCAATACCTGGCTGTTTTGACAACTGGAGCTTTGTAATATGATTTAAGTTCAGGAAACATCAGTCCTCTGACTTCACTTTTCTTTTTTAGGATGTCTTTAGCTTTTTGGGGCCCATTTCCCTTACAAATAAATTTGATAATTCACTTTCCTACTTCTGTAAAGTAGGCTGTTGGAATTTTTATTGGGATTGCATTAAATCTGTAAATCAATTTGAGTAGAATTGACATCTTAATGATACTTAGTCTTCTAATCCACAAACATAGAATGCCCTTCAATTTGTTTAGGTCTCCTTTGATTTCTTTTAGCACTGTTTTGTCTTTTACATCTCTGATTAAATTAATTCCTAAATATTTAATTCTTTCTGTTGTTATTGTAAATGGAATTTTTTCTTGATTTCCTCCGCAGATTGTTTATTACTAGTGTATAAAACTGCTATTGATTTTTGCATGTTGATCTTGTATCTTGCCACTTTGCTGAACTCATTTATTAGCTCTAGTAGCTTTGTGGTAGATATTTCAGTGTTTTCTAAATATAGAATCATGTCTTCCAGAAATAGTAAGAACTTTACTTCTTCTTTTCCAATTTGAGTGTCTTTTATTTATTTTTCTTGCCTAATTACTCTAGTAGAATATCTAGTACAATGTTGAATAACAGTGGTAATGCATCCTTGTCTTTTTCCTTATCTTAGAGGGAAAACTTTCAATCTTTCCCCATTGAGTATGATGTTGACTGTGTGTTTTTCATTTATGCCCTTTTTTCATGTTGCAAAAGTTCCCTTCTATTCCTATCTTTCAAAGTATTTTTATCAAGAAAGGATGCTGAATTTTGTAAAATGCTTTTTCTGCATCAATCAATATGATCATGTGGTTTATTTTTCTGTTATGATTGTTAATGTGGTGTATTATGTTAATTTTCTTGTGTTGAAACACCCTTGCATATTTGTGATAAAAACCACTTGATCATATGTATAATTATTTTTTCTCCTTTTTATTTTTAAAGAAGCTTTAGATTATGTAAGTGTTACATCAGAAATATAGGGGGTCCCCAGATACCCTCCCCACACACCCACATTCCCATGTTAATAATGTCTTTCATTTGTGTGATACATTTGTTACAATTGATCAACACATACAGAAGCATAGTACTAACCAAGGACTATAGCTTATATTTTACACACTTTGCACCACAATTTTATAGATTTTGACAAATGTATAATGGCCTATTTTCATCATTGCACTGTCATACAGGACAATTCCAATGTCCCCAAAATGCCCTTATGTTTCACCTATTCTTCCCTCTCCCTCCTCTTCGAACCTCTGATGGCCATTGCCTTTATAACAATGATGCAAGGTTTTCCAAGTGTATAATTTTTTTAATATGCTGTTGAATTTTATTTGTATGTATTAAATATTTTTTTTGAAAAATTTTCCATGTATAAACATTCAAGACATTGGTCTGTCATTTTCTTTTCATAGAGTATCTTTATCTGACTTTGGTATTGGGGTGATATTGACTTCATACAAAGAATTAGAAAGTGTCCCCTCCTTTTCTATTTTTTGGAAAAGTTTGAGCAGGATTTGTATTAATTCTTCTTGGAGTGATTGGTGAAATTTACCTGTTAAGCCATCTGGTCTAGGCTTTATTTTGTTGGGGGATTTTTGATGATTGTTTCAATCATCTTACTTTTGTTTGCTTTATTGAGGTCTTATATTTCTTCTATAGTCAAGATAGTTTGCTTGTGTGGTTCCATTTCATCTGGGTTGTCTAATTTGTTGGCATGCAGTTTTTCATAATATCCTTTTATGATCCTTTTTATTTCTATCATATCAGTAGTAATACCCCCCTTTTCTATAATATATTTTTATTTATTTTAAAAAAATACATAGATCACACAAAATGTTACATTAAAAAATATAGGAGATTCCCATATGCCCCACTCCCCACACACCCCAGTTTTCCCACATCAACAACTTCTTCCATTACTGTGGTACATTCATTGCATTTGATAAATACATTTTGGAGCACTGCTACACAGCATGGATTATAGTTTACACTGCATCTGTCCCTGCAATATCATTCAGGACAACTCCAACCCCTGAAAATGCCCCCATATTACACCTCTTTTTCCCTGTCTCTGCCTTCAGCATCTCCAATGGCCACTGTCTCCACATCAATGATGTAATTTCTTCCATTGCTAGCATCACAATAATTCTATAGTAGAATACCAGTAAATCCACTCTAGTCCATATTTTATTCCCCAATCCTGAGAGGGGGCTTCGATCCCACATGGCTGATAGATGGGACTCTCCTGCTTGCAGTTGTAGACTCTTTTTATTCTGTGGTGGTTGTCTATCCTCACCTCCTTGTTAGCTGACCTGAATAAGTTCAATGAACTGGAGAGTAGGTGTTCCTACAGATTCCAGCTTGCACAGGGACAGCCCAGAGATTCAAGTCTCCTGGATATACACCAACCCCAGCGACAACCACAGGTTCAATAAAGGGGACAGGAGAGGCACGTGTAGAGAAGTCACATCTGAGTCCAACTCCATTACACTCGGGAGCACAAAATCCAAAGTAGGCCTCGCTGGCAAGGCACCAAACTCTGGAGTCATCTGCTATGACCATAGTGTAATGCTCCCCTTTTCATTCCTACTTTTATTTACTTGTATCTTCTCTCCTTTTCCTTTGTTAATTTAGATAAAATTTTGTCGATTTTATTGATCTTAAAGAACCAGCATTTGATTTTCTTGATTTTCTATATTTTTTTCTCAATTTCATTTATTTTACCTCTAATCTTTGCTATTTCTTTCCTTCTGTTTGCATTGGATTAGTTTGTTCTTCTTTTTCTAGTTCCTCCAGGTGTTCCATTAGATCTTTTATTTTAGCTATTTTTTTCCTTTTAATATAGGCATTTAAGTCTCTAAATTACCCTCTCAGCTCTGCAGTCACTGAATCCTGTAAGTTTTGGTAAGTTGTGTTCTCATTTTCATTCATCTCAAGATATTCACAAATTTCTCTAGAAATTTCTTCTTTGACCCATGGATTGGTTAAGATTATGTTTTTTAGCCTCAATATATTTGCAAAATTTCCCCTCTTCCACCTATTATTTATTTCCAGCTTCATTTCATTATGATCAGTGAAGGTGCTTGTTATAATTTCAATCTTCTTAAATTTATTGAAAACGTTTTTGTGACTCAAAATGTGGTCTATCCCAAAGAAAGATCCATTATCACTTGAGAAAGAATGTATATCCTTCTGATTTGGGGTAAAGTGTTCTATATATGTCTGGTAGGTCTAGCTCTTTTATCATATTGTTCAAGTTCTATTTCATTGTTGATCCTCTGTCTATTTATTCTATTTGTTGATGTGTATGGCATATTAAAATCTTTAACTATTATTGTAGAGTTATCTATTTCACCTTTCTGTTTTGCCAGAGTTTGCCTCACATATTTTGGGAGATGCATATCTAGGTGCATAGATATTTATGATTGTTATTTCTTCCTGGTGGATTGTCCCTTTTATTAATGTATAATGGCTCTCTGCATCTCTTATCCCTTCTTGTATTTAAAGTCTGTTTTGTCCAATATTATTATAACTACCCCTGCTCTTTTGTTTTTGTTTACTGTTGGAGCAAAATATCTTTTTCCACCCTTTCACTTCCTGCCTATTTCTATCCTTGGGTCTAAGGTGAGTCTCTTGTGGTCTTCATAACAGTCATTTATGACTGACTTATGTTTTTTATTTATCTGTGAGCCTGTATCTTTGGATTGGGAACTTTAATCCATTAACATTCAATATTATTACTATATAGATATTTCTTAATTCATCCATTTTATCCTTTGGATTTCATATGCCATATCTTATTTTTGCCTGTCTTTTATCCTTTTTTATTACCCTTCTGATATTCTTCTTTACTACACTCTTCTCCAAGCCTCTGTTTCCTGTCTTTTCCTTTCAGACTATAGAACTCTCTTTAGCATTTCTTGTAAAATTGGCCTCTTGTTTAAGAACCTATATGTTTTTGTGTATCCGGGAATATTTTCCTACTCACCCTCATTATTGCTGGTCAGTGAATTTTTGGCTAGCAGTTTTTCTCTTTCAGTATCTTAAATATATCATATGACTGTCTTCTCACCTTCATGGTGTCTGATGAGAAATCCGCACTTAGTCTTACTGGACATCCCTTGCATTAGATGAATCCCTTTTCTCTTGCTGCTTTCAGAATTCTCTCTTTTATCTTTGGCATTTGATATTCTGAATAGTATGTATCTCAGAGTAGGTCTCTTTGGATTTATTCTGTTTGGATTACTTTGCCTTTCTTGGATAAGTGTATTAATGTCTTTTGTAAGAGTGGGAAATTTTCACCCATTATCTCCTAAATATTCTTTCTGCCCCTTTCCTTTTCTTTGCTCCTTCTGGAACTCCCATGAATCTATGTTGGTGTACTTCATGCTATCATTCAGTTCCTTGAACCCCTGCTTAATTTTTTCCCATTCTTTTCTGTATTCGTCTCTCTTTTCAGTTTCAGCTGCTCTGTCCTTTAATCTTCTGATTCTTTCTCCTGCCACTTTAAATCTGTTGTCATATGCCTCTAATATATTTTTAATCTCATTCGTTGTGCTTTTCATTCCCATAAGCTCTGTTATTCTCTATTCAAGCTTTCAAATGCTTCTTCTTTGTGCTCATTCATTGTTTCCTTAATAAACTATCTATTCATCCATATTTTCCTTCAACTCCTTGAATTGATTTATGAGATTTGTTTGAGCATCATTGATTGTCTCAAATTCTATGTCTCACCCTGCCTTTTGATTTGTTCCTTCAACTGGGCCATATCTTCCTGTTTTTCAGTATGACTTGTAGTAATTTTTTGCTGCTGTCTAGGCATCTGATTATGATGATGACTTTGCTCTGATGATTGGTTTCTCTTTTTTGCCTAGGGCTTTATTGTAGCTTGGCTTTGTATTATAGCATTATAGCTCTTCTTTGATTCTTGGTTCAACATATTCTAACTCTATAAAATTGACCCTGTTTAACTGAACAAAACTGGGCCAGGGGCCCACTAAAGTAGCACAGACCAATTTCTAAGGGCCTTGGGGAAGGAATAGTAAAGAAGGCAAAAATCCTCTTTTTTTGTTTTTTTTTTTTTAATTCACTGAGGTGCACATTCCTGACCTACCAGAAGATGGCATTCTTCAACAAACATCTCTGCTCAAACCCTACCAGAGGAGGTGTTCCCTGTAATACTGACAGGACCAGCAGTAGTGAAGCAATATCCAAAGCCTTGGAAAGATTCTCCTCCAGGAGGGCTATTCAGAAACAAACCCTGCACTTCAAACTTGCAGATCCGTGGTCCCATGGTCACTCTCCTCCCTCGGCACATCCTGCCTTTCCTGTGGAGGAAAGAGATATCTCCTCCCCTCTATCTCAGCAACAGCCACTCCTGGGCAGTAGGATAGTCTTTGAGAAGGCAGGCTATCCTTAGTTCTTTACCACCTCCTGGGAGAAAGAAGAAAATTGTATAGGTGCATCTGTCTGCGAAGGGTGGAAGCCATGGGATTCAGCAGACCAAAATCACCAGCCAAAAGCTGGATCAGCAGTGGGCTGTGTCCCTCCCTTTCCCCTTTCCTGGGAAAGTGCTTCCTTTTGGTCCTCTTAGTCCATAGCAGCCCCCCAGGAACTGGAGGACCTGAAGCTGTCTACTCTGAGAGTAAGGGTTGGTGCAAGCAGCGGCAGCTGCCTGAAATACAGATCCTCACCACAGAGTGTCTTTATAATTGCCCCTCTAACTTCTAGGTACTACCAAGTCCTTCCCTGGTCTCCTGAGTCCTAGAACAGTTATTCTAGGAAATTTCTGCCTGTCTTCTAGCTATTTTTCTGGTAGAGAAGTGTACCCTTTAATGCTCTAATCCTCCATCTTTCTGGAACTAAAATTCATTTGCTATAGGAAAATGCATGATATAAAAAGCATTCCAATTCCCATAGAGCACTAGAAAACTGCAAATTAAAAGCATATCCAAATGTACCAGTCATTTTGATTGTGGACTGACATGAAGCAGGTAGAAACATCACACTCACAGTTTGAATTTAAGAATTGCTCTTAAGTAAATGAAGAGTTTGTCTAATAGCAGCTGCAAAGCTCTCCTACCCTTTCTGATGCTTTCCAGGTCTGTGTTGATTCCTATGTCAGTCTTTCACTGCCCTGAGTGAGTATTAAGAAGTATAAGAAAAGTCAGCAGCTTTCATTTCACCAGACACCACATTTAGTAGGAAAGTGAAGTAGTAAAAACTATGTCTGTATGTAATTTCTAACATTCTATCTAAGCATGCAACATTGGTTGCATTAATATTTACTTTACTTCAAAAGTACCTCTTTGTGATTTTATTTATTAATTTTTATATACAAACCGTCTATACCCACCAAGCTAACCCTCTTTGGATGTCCATATATATGTGTGTGTGTGTGTATATATATGTGTGTGTGTGTGTGTGTGTGTGTGTGTGTGTGTGTATATATATATATATTTTTTTTTTTTTTTTTACTTTGGATATATTGTGAAGTTTCCTCTGGATACTCAGTCAGCCCAGGCTGCTAATGAATTCACAACATAGAAGGGAGAAAAGAGGAAATAGACTTGGGTTTTGAGTGCCATTAATATTCAGTCTAAAGCTTTCACAGTGGGGACCACTGGCCAACATGACAGGCAGATGCGTGGGCAGCTACAAATTCAGGAAGGGAGGGTGCTACCCAAGTCTCTACCTCCATTTGCATTTCTTCTCTGTACTTCAGGCCTTGCAAAAGGAAAATGATAAGTTCCTCTAGGCTTTATTTTCTTATTCTTCTTTTCTGTTTAGTTGTTCATTTATACAGACATGGGAATGGATGTCTTTCTGTCTTTTGAAAATCTCACATCTTCTCATCAGGGTTACTAGCATAGCAAGTACAAAATGCAAAAAAGGTACCACAAGTACTAAAAGAAAGGAAATTAGCACCATATGTAAAAGGTAGTTAAGTGTGACAGATATATATTCCTTCTGTTTATTCTAACATTGAAGGAAGTCACACCTGAATAAATAGAACTTTCTGTAATATTGCGAACATTGTGAAATCCAAACTACAGATTTGCAAGAGGGCATATTTCGAGTAATCTATAATTCAGTGTACTGAACATAAGCCACATTGCTATGACCATGTTTGAAAAATCATGTATATCTTTTTAAAAACCAGTTAATATACTTAATTCCTTAATATAACTATATTCTTTGGCTTTCCAAATTTTTCCTAACTAAATTTTTTCTTTTTAAAGTTGCCATGTGTTTCAAAGTAGCTTCCTTAGATCAAGTAGTGAATTTGGATTAGGACATGTCAAAGTCAAATTTACTGACATTTACAATAAAAAAAGATTGGCACACGAGCATGTAAAACTACTGAAATAAGCTGGTTTTACATGCATTTTCTAACCTGTATATTTTATACAAAGGGCACAGAAATGGAAAGGATGAGTATATTACCTAGAAATAGACCTGATGATGGAAGGTCATAGTTCAGTGTCTCTCAAACCAGGGACCAGATTTGTGATTTCAGAGAAGTTCCTTGACTTTTCTGAGTTTCCATGCTTGTGAAATAAAGATCTAATAACTATGCAGACACTGTTACTCAAATATTGACAGAAAATTGTTAAGAAACCCTCTAAATTATTGCTCCAAATATTTAATAGCACCACCCTTAATGACTTTCCTACAAGTCTGTGAGTTTCTTGAAGGCAAATTGCCATGGCTAGGTTAGTGATTGGCATGTAGCACACACTCAGTAAGGACTGTTAAATCAATTAATGTAATCTCTTTAGCTTTGGAGTCATACCTCCCTAAGATTAGAAACTGGTTATGCCACATATGATGACCTTAAGCAAGTTACTCAAAGTCATTGTGCATTAGTTTTAGCATCTGACCAAAAAATAGGAGAAACTAACAAACAAACAAACAAAAAACACTATTATATTGTGAACTTTACATAAAATAATCTATACTAAAAGTCCTGGCACATTTTCAGGGCTCGAAACATGTAACTTCTTCACACTTCCCCCTTAACATGTATATGGTAGAAATTGAAACTCAAGTCTAAATAAGAGAAACTAGCTAATATATGGCTCTCAAATCTTTCCAGCAGACTTTCTTTCCTTTGGTGTATGTGGAGAGACTTTAGCTGAAATCAGTAAAAGTTAATAGGCAGAGAAGAGAGAGGAGGAAAAATGCTGACTTGACATTTGGAAATTCCGTAGGATTGTGGAAGAAGCTCGCTTTAATGCCAGCCATAAGCAAAGTGGATGGCAGTGGCAGGCTAAGTTGAGAAGCACATGATGTTTATCTTGCCACTATTTTTATTCTTCTTGCATGATCAATTCCTTAACTTTATTGGATCAGTCCTCGACTTCTCTAAGAAACCACAAGGTTCCAGTATCCCCTGTTGTGACATCCTGTGGCATCCTTTCCTTTTTCCTATTTCTTTTTAAAACCTCATTTTAAATTATTCAGTATGCTCAAGCCTCTGCTTTTCCTTTGATGATCTGTTAAATTGTTTCTTCTAGGGAAGTTTTTCAGCAAATGACCATTTAATCAAACAAAGGTGTTTTTTAATTTTTTGGCTGGTGCTACTTAGGGTATATAAAATCTCAGACTTTGTGTTTAATTGTGCTGACACTGTTGACTCCAACAGTGCTCATTGGTGGGAACTGTTTTGAACATAGGTCTTTTGAGGAATTTAACAATTCTAGGAGTAGACTTTCTCATTCATAATGAAAATAGCTTCATTCCCTTTTGCTAGTCATTAAAGCAATCCACATATATCCTATATCAATATGGATATATGAAGGAAAAGAGGGGGAAAATCACACATAAGAACTCTATCCAGAGAGATCCAGTCTTAGCCTTTTGAGATATATGTATATATACTCACATATATATATAATATTATTTTCTATTCTATTAAAAAAACTGAATCATATGATACAGGATTTTTACTGTCTCCTTTTTCAGCAAACAGTATATTAGAGAGAGATTTTCTTGTCAATAAAGACTGACCTACAAGATCATTTTTAATGGCTGCATAGATTTCCATTGTATGCTAATATACTTTGTTTAACCACTATTTTTTTTATTCAGAGCTATATATTTATATTAACTTATGATCAATGTTAAAACAGAACATATCTTGTGAACAGTGAAATTAGAATGTTGATTACATTTGTAAATGATGTAAAGTACATGCTTTATTCACTGGTATGTATTAATGAGCATTTTGGTTCTTTTCAGTTTTTTATGTGTGTAAACAGTACTCATGGAGCTTCTTAAAGATACAACTTTGATGTTAATCTGACTGCATTCTGATTTACAATTTCAGATTATATTCTTAGTTGAATTGTTATGTCTAAGAGAGTATATATATTTAGAATTATGATTCATTTTATTAGACTGCCCTTTCAAATGTTTGAGTCATTTTTCCTTTCCTCTAGGAGAATGCTTAATGGATCCAGTCGCTGATATATATACACTAGGTAAGAACCAAACCCCCTTTGGTATTTGTAAAATGCTTTCATATTCATTGCTCCATTTGACTTCTATAACTATCCTGTGTGGTAGGCAGGGGAGCTATAATATACAGTTTTTACAGTTGAGTAAACTGAGGCAAGCTAGTATGTTCACTTCCTTTGTAGTCCAACAAGTACTGTTTCCAGTTTGCCTCCAAAAGAGGATAATATTTTAATATATTTATAGTTCAGATATATTATTTTTTAAAATGTCATCTCTGCTAAAAGAAAAAAAGCAGGTTCCAATTGACTTTTCATTTGCATATCATTCGTATTTAGTTCATTGGAATGCAATGTATACTGAAACTTTTAGCCCTTTTGTAGGAAAAGCCACCTGTTTTTTGGTAAAAATAGCTTTCAAATCTCTAAAGTTGGCACTGATAAGATACTTTATTATGGGGGAAGATGAGCTGAACCATGCAATGCCGCTCTGCCTAAAAAAGTCACCATCTTCCCCAAGGATTTTCC
Organism: Dasypus novemcinctus; assembly: GCF_030445035.2. Classification (NCBI taxonomy): domain Eukaryota; kingdom Metazoa; phylum Chordata; class Mammalia; order Cingulata; family Dasypodidae; genus Dasypus; species Dasypus novemcinctus. The sequence goes on from NC_080676.1 coordinate 84,495,021, forward strand.
TATGAATAAAGCTGCCATTAATTTCTCTCTTAAAACCCTGGTCTGAACTTACATTTTTAAAAATAAAAGTTCATCTCATTCTTTTATAACATCACTGAGAAAAGTATGGAATATTTAAGCAATATATTATTAAGTAGAAGAAATAGAGGTACATAATTTGTTGTTGTGTTGTTTTAGACATCTGTGAATATAATGTAAACCACGGATTTTCTTACTGATTAAACTAACACATAAAACTTACATAAAAAGTTAAGTATTTTAATTAATTAAATTCATGAATTCCCTGGAGTCTGTATATGGTCCACAAATATTAATCTTTGAGTCTTAAAATCACTGCTGTAAAAATCTGCTTTGAAAACCGTGTATTACTTATTTGGGTTGCTGTGATTTCTTAAAAATAATGTTGTCTTTTCTTGAGTTTTCTCTGTCTTGGGAGCTAACACCCAACACTAAATTCTTATACCCCTAGACTCTATAAATTATAGATCAAGAGAGGCCAACACTTATTATTACCTGAATCCAGGTCCACCCTAACAGTTGACAGTTTCTTCTCTGACCTTATCAGTCAGTGCCCTGATTCGTGTTCCACAGACATCAGAAAATTAGCCCTGTTTCCAAATAATACAACCATCACAATATAGACACCACAAAAAGACATAAACCCATACAATTCTTCTATGGGGAGGCTCTTCTATCTGTTTTCTGTTTCCCTCATACCTTTTCTAATGTTTGATGTTATTTCCTCCTTATTTGTGGAAAGAAAGAATTTAAAGTACTGTATTATTTTGTGTATTTTGTGTTCTAAATGATTCTATTACTTTAAAAAATCTCTCTCTGTATCTTAAAACAGTTGCTAGGAGACACTGGCTAAGCAACTATAAATCAGTAAACCTGTGTTCTTATGTTCCCTGGAAGTAGAAGGAAAGTGTGTCCTTGTGCAACAGAGAATATACTAGAGAGAGTCCAACAAACTAACTCAAAGACAAGATCTCCTAGTTCTTAGGAGAGGATGAGAAAGAATGAGGGAACAGAATGCCAAAGATGATTTTCTGAAGAAACAAGTGCAATGAGATAAAACACTGAAATCCTATGTAGTACTTAACGTGAGAGTTGAAATAAAAGAGAAGGCTTTCTCTAAAACCTTGTAAAAATTGTCACAAGAGTGAGGCTTTTGGTTTAGTATTTTACCAACATGCTTTGCAGCCCAGGCTACAGTGATATCTCACTTGGTAATTTAATTAGAACAGTTTTTCTCAATATCTCCATATTTAGGTCCAATGAAAGTTTCTTCATGTTTTCTCACCCATCCCCCATCCCCTCAAAAATAAACCAGTTGTTTAGTGAGGTTTTGGGTATAGGTTCCCTTTTCAGTCTTCCATAATTCCAGGGCAAAGCTAAAGTCGGGGGTTGCCTATTCTGTGTGATATGAGGAAAAATAAAAGTCCTTTACTGCTCCTGATTTGTTCTTATTCACTCATCTCGTCTATTCCTGGATTTTATCAATTATAGATTCCTTTCCTTGGCTGTTAAAAGACTATGACATGTTAAGCACAACTTACTTGAAAAGAAGGAAAGAAAGAAGGATGAAAGGAAGGGAGAGTGGGAGGAAGGAAGGGAAGAAGGAAGGAAGCATGGGAGGGAGGGATGGAGGGAGAGAGGAAAGCAAGCAAGCCACAGGGAAGATATAATGCTTCAGTCTTATCAGCAAACACTGTATAGACATTAGTTGTTGTGATCTGAGCAGGAGCCTGAGCCAAGGGATGCATAGAGGAGGGTTGAGACCTTGAAAAGTGGAACAGGGTACTTACTTAAGCAATTTCATCAGAGGTCAATCAGGCCAGACCTCTAAGGATCATATGACTTTGAAAGGCAAAAAAGCAAAATGAAAATATCCAACTTCGGAGGCCAATTTGGGCTGTTCACTCATTCCAGGATAGAATTAGTGTTCTGTAGCTCTGGTCTCCACAGGCACATTCCACCTCAGTGACCCCCTTACTAGTGCTTTTAAAACTCTGCTTTTCAGTACGTTAGGCCATGTATAGCATCTTTTTAAAAACTGCACCATAGAAAACCCCATTGCCATACAAATAGCAATGACTGAAGCCCTTTTTCATGATCACCTACATAGAAACGGTACTGTTTTTCTTTCATATACTTTTTTTTTCTTTATTAGAGAAGTCATAGGTTTATGGAACAATCACTTTTGTATGCTATTAGTGTCAGTTCATAAAAGCCTCCATGGGTTTGCTGACTCCCATTGACCTCAGCATCCAGACTTTTCTTTACCCAAACCCCAGGAAATCTCCATATTGTTCTCTCAGCTAGGTAGCAAGGTATGGTGGTAAGTGCTATAGCCTTGAGAAAGAGCTGAATTCTAGCCCTGACCGTGCACTAATGTTTGAACTTTAGTGGGTCACCTCCCTTAAGTGGGATTTAGTTACTCCATTTGTACAAGGAGGATTCATTCATTCTTACCAAGAAGGAGCTTACTAAGATCCCACTGTGTGTCAGTCAGTGTTTGTCTAAATAATTCTTTCCTCCCTTTCTGATCTATTACCCCTTGGCTTTGTTTTGTGTGTGTATGTACATGGGTTTTTGTTGTTGTTTTGCATTTTTATTTTTTTAGGAGGTATCAGGGATTGAACCCAGGATCTCGTACATGGGAAGCAAGCACTCAACCACTGAGCTACATCCCCTCCCCCAGGGCTTTATTTTGATGAGCCCAAGGGCTTGTCACTGAGTCTCATTTGCTGCTGATTATGACGTGGCTGTGTATCCAACCGAAAGATTCTTGGTTTCCCCATGAGCATAACTGGCTCTGTAGCTAATCCCTTCAGAGATTGGATGTTTTCTATGTGATTCTTGGTTCCCCCATGATCATTACTACCTTGCTCCTATCTCTTATTCCCTGCTTCTAAGCGCTATTGGAATCTCTATTTCTTGGTGTCCTTTCTCTGTTTAAACAGACATTTTGGACCTTGTGATCTGTGATCTTGTGGTCTGCATGCTGTTTCCCCTGTAGTTTGTTCAGAGTCTTGAGCCCAGAATGACCACCCTTCCACTAATCCATTCAGCCTCACTCACAGATAGCCTCCATTAGGAATATTTGGTGCTAGCCTTCTCTCAACAGAATGATTCTTCCACATTCTAATTCTATTTCTGACAGAACTCTGATTCAATGCACCAATCCCCAAAAATGGAATATGTTTATGGAAAATCTTCAGGCAAATACGACATATTTGGATTAGTTTGTTTTTGCTGCTTATCTAAATATAAATGCCAATAAGTTCGTACCCTTCTCTATTTGATAATGAACAAAAGGGAACTAAGCACTGCATTTCTGTTGTTCTTTATTTTTGAATCTGTGTCAAATATCTGTCTGTGCCTTGCCCTCTCGTTTTCCAAGCCTTGCCTGTCTTTGGAGCTTTGGTTTTAGAAACATGCACACATATATGCAATTAAATGCAGGCTTTGACTTTTCACCTGGGAAATGGGAAGGATAAGGTGAGCTAAGCTTTTAATTACAAGTACCCATTCTGGGAGGCAGGGAGTTTGAGCTTCCGACAGCTACTGCTGCTCAGCCTAATCCCATCTTTCAGGGAAGTAAAAGAAAAAGCCCACATGTATCTATCTGCAAAAATGTTGACTTAATATATTTGATATTTTTTGTTTTATATTTGCCAAAGATGACTATGCTGTAAAAGCAGAAAAAATTGACTGTTTTTGTTAATGTGAAGGCTTAATGTGCCTGTGATTCTTTTATTCCTCTTAAGTTATTGCCTTATTCTATATCTGTTTTGTTAAAAGTTGTCTCTTGATACACAGAAATGCTAGTATTCTACTCTTTTATAACTGCTTTCATCCAGAATCCTAAATCTCTTTACAAATACTAATTATTATGTCTAATGTCACTGGAAACTGTTAAATATGCTTCAAGAGGTTAAACACTTTTAAATTCCGATTTACAAATTACAAACTAGAACGTGGAAAAGCTAAGCAGCATTTGGGGATTTAAATATGGTTTTGGTTGAAACAACTGAAAATGACAGCCGTCAACTCAGTCCCATAGCCCTTGAACTCGTCTGATATACTACTCTTCTTGAATTATTATACATTTAGTAAGGCAAGTTGCCACTGTGAATTCATTCAATGAAGATCTTTTATCCTTCAAATAATACATATCACCTAAACATATCATTGTACAGTGCTACAGTGGTGGTGTCTTTCTGGGTCAAACTACAATATTTCTTGCTTATGGAAGTCATTCTTTGGAATGAGTTATTCAGTTCACTTCTTCCACCCTGGAAGGCTCCTCTGTAATTGGCAGCTCTAATTTTGATGTTGTCTCCTCTGAAGGGTTTGAAGACCATATAAAAAAATATATAGACCAATGCACTGAACATCTAGTGATCTTTGAAAAAGCAGTTCCTACTGAGGGTAAATTTTTGGTCTGGTGAGTTATTAGTAGGATTCGTAGAATAGGTAGCTAACAAGTACCCGACTGAACTCACCGGCAGTTTTTCTCTGAGCTTGATGAGTCTTGAAGGACCCTCCCAAGCTGGCCTTGTAGATTCTGATACCACTTCATAGCTGCAGGTCCACATGAGAAAAGGTCCATATCTAGAATCAATCAGCTTTCTGAGTGGTAAATAGAGTGGAATTACACCTTGTTTGGAACTAAGCTTTGAACCAGAATGAATTTTGAACCTTATGCCACATCCCGGGTTATTATCTATTATCGCACACAGAATAACCTCTCCATCTTGTCACTGTACATGCAGTATCTTCTCTGATTTTTCTCATCACTGCAGTTCATTTATCCTACCCACTACCACCGTCATCTATCCTATGACTGGGTTTTGTTAACAGGAATTTAACATCTGCTAAATTCCTCAGATCTCTACAAATTAATAGCATGTCTGGCTGTTGACATCATTGGACTTTGGAATCAGTCAGACTCAGCTTCATATCTCTTCTCTTACTTCTGGTTGAGTGACCTTGGGTACGTTGTTTAACCTCTCTGAGTCTTCCTTTCATTGACCTTAAAAGCTAATATTAGTAACTGCAACATAAGGGGTTTCTGTGAAAACCAAAAGCAATGGTATATGTAAAGTGCTTGGCATATAGCAAGCTATTGTTTGATTAGATTAATGAATATGCAAAAGACCTAATATGATATGATATTTTGACATGGCTGAGCACTCAGTACGTTAGAGCCATTACTAATATTTGCTTCATTTGAGCCTTTTCTTCTCCCCTCACTCCCTTCTTCTATCTTGTCCTTCTGTTTCTAGGTTCTATGGGAGCTAAGTGTATATAATGGAATCTCTATTCTCAAATAGCTGTTGGGGATGGGAGAAAGAGCGATGGAGGAGGATTGTTGGGGGTGGGAAGAAGACATTATAAACAAAGTACTATTGGAATTCTGAGTAGGAAGAGATTGATTCTGACTTGGGATGGGTTTGTCAAAGTAAGATTCACACAGGCAGTGACACCTGAGCTGAGTCTTGAATGACTAGAATGGATTGCTTAATGATAAAGAATAAAGAAATCAGAGGAAGACAAGAAATATGATCACAGTCTAATATATTTGACCTGCCATAGCTTGTCAAGTGGAAAGAGTAAAGTTAGACAAGTGGCAACTGTGTTCTGAGACTGGCTGTAAGAGAAGTTTTGGTTCAGAATAATTTGATTAAGTACTTTTTTACTGTTTTCTCTTGATTCTGAAAGAGACTCCAAAGTGAGCAAGCAGAGGACTGGCAGTTAAATTCTTATTGTTGTTGTTATTAAGGCATTTAAAAAATCTGTAATGAAATAGCTTTTCTCTCAAGAGTTACATTTTTTCTGACTCAGAGATAAGGTGGTTTGTAGTCTTGCATTGGAAGCACTCACTTTCACCCAACACATAAATCAATCCACATCTATTATAATATATTTGTTGAATCATAAATGGAAAATAACAATGAAAGAATAAACATTCCTGTCTTCAAATACTAATCGAGACTAACCAAAAGTTGTTTGGCCTTTTTGATGATATATAAAAATAGTCCCTCCTTGACAATAGTGTTGTTTTTGCTTACACACATATCATTT